>NC_041383.1:89506759-89600979 GCF_002162155.2 Triticum dicoccoides
TGTCCCCATCCCGTTGAAACCCTAAGCGGCGGCAACCGCCATGGTGAAGGGACGCACGGGGCAGCGCGTCAGGCTCTAAGTCCGGAGCACCATCCTCGGCTTCAAGAGGGGAGCAGCCCCGTTCTTGGCCATGCTCTCGCCGGATCTGGCGATTCATTTCATGGTGAGATTGGGTGGCGCGCTAATGGCGATGTGGGGGGTTGATCTGCAGGTCGAAGCCGAACCAGTACGAGAGCACGTCGCTGGTGCAGGTCGAGGGGGTGAACACCAAGGAGGACATGGCGTGGTACGGTGTCGCCGTGACAGAACAAGCCTCCTCCGCTCTGCTCTGCTCGCCGGTACGGACTCCCCCCAACCCCTTCCTCCTGCCCTGGCCGGCCGACCGAGGTTCCAATCGGATCCCCTCTCGCGCTTCGTCTCCAGGCCGGCCGGCTCTCCCTCCTCTGTCTGCATCCCGTCCAGCTAGCCGATTGACCGCAGGCGCCCTGTTGGCTCGCGCACGGGGCACGCTAGCCAGCTAATCCTGTCCGGCGTGTCTAGTAGTAATAGACGACGACAGGTTCTCTGCTTATGAACTCTGTTACTTCTGCATAGTTTGTTTAAGGCTGTTGCTTGTGCAGTGTGTCCATCGAGAGTAGATAGACTATTTCTTTCAGGATTCATCTATATATGCTGTTCTCATATGCAAGTTTGTATCTGGATGTCTTATGCATGACAGAAGTTTGTGAAATGCAATGTTTTTCATGATTTCCTTTGCTGTTTGTAATTGTTCTGGTTAACTGTGCTAGTAGATATTTCCTGGGATTTGTAGCTGGTAGATATTGTGTCATGTCCTCTTAGACGAGTTCATTTATTGAAAAATATTTCACATGTAGGGCCAGGCTGTTCGTCTGTTTTCTGCTTCTCTGCTGGTAGCTTAGAAGAATACAATTCTCAGTGAATGTACTTTTGCATTCTTACTATATCTACTGTTGCCACAATCATTCTTACTATATCTCACTGAATGGCATCTCAGTTTGTACCTCATCTAGCACACTGCCTAAAATTGTCACTATTGTTTCAACGAAATTAGTAGAATTACCTTGTGATTCCTCTGTTTGCTTCATATTATGGTTGCTCTACTGCTAGTGTCTTACTATCTTGTTCTGGCTCATCATGTTCCTGCTTGTAGTTGATTTTCCATGTGCCTAAGTATATGAGTAGTACATGTGCAAGAAAACATTTGAACTCAAACCCATCCATCCTTTGTACTATACTATACTGAAGAAGTAATGTAGATGAATATACATGCAGTTTTATTAAGTGAATGCCATGCAAACAACTAACTTGCTCTTATCCATGTAGATGGAGTAGGAGGATGAGCAGCAGCAACAAATGAGCCTGATGGTGAAGAAGCACCTGACGACCAGAACTCGTTCAAGTGCTCTTTAGTCCTTCCAAAACAAGGTCTTGATGTCCCCCTTACAGAAAATGTTCATATATGTTCCTGCATGATGCGTGTGTGCATGTTGGATGGTCACATTCTAGTGTACTAGCTAGCTAGTAAGCTTGTTTTGCTACCGGATGATTGAATGTCATATCAGTTTGTACCTCATCTAGCTCACCACCTCAAATTGCCACTGTTTGGTTAGTGTTTCCTTCTTGGTTGGCTAAACATATTCGTTTGTTTAATTAGGAGCATTAGATGCTCTCCATCGATGATTGCCTAATTTTATTCATGGTCTCCACAATATATTCATTTGATTGTCTGCTACATCTCCACTTAAATACTCATAATGCTACTGTCCAGCCTTTGTTCAATTGGACTGACTATATATCTCTTGTTAAAATTGTGCTCTTGATCTTTTCTTTAAACCTGGGACATCATGCATATCTAACTCTTCCTTTTCAGTCTAAACCTGAGACCTCTCTTGTTTTCAGTCACACTGCTGTTTTGCTGTGCTTGATAAACCTGAGACTTCTTTCTATTGTAATATCAAAGTTGTTTGGTTCTGGCCTCAGCACTAGTACACTAATATTGAAGTTGTTCACTCTTTTACAGGAGCTTCGGGCCTATTTTTTTTGGAGTGTGAAGCCATGAAGCCAAGTGCGAATCAGTGAAGCCCTACTTAGCGAAGAGTTTTTTGGTTCTGTAGTAGACTATAAATTGTAATATTGTAATAGATTGTAAAAGACTAATGTAGTGTTATTTGATGAATTATATTTGTCCCGTCCTATTTGAAATTGATTATGTATGTTAAAAAGATGTGAAATGGAAACATGACCAGCGGGACCAATTTATGTCCCACTTATGAATATAATTTGAGATATGTTGTAATTTTTGACGTGTGGTGCCCATCTGACTAGTGGGACCAGCTCTAAAATAAAATGATTGAAAAATAAAAAATCAATTGATGGTAAGAAGGCCACAACCCAAAAATAAAAAGGCTGCAATATTGGGCTTGGCCCATGAACCCAACCAAAAATTGACAGACAAAAAAAACACAAATAGGCTGAATTGTTGGGCTCGGCCCATGTAGAAAACCGAATTGGACCGGGATGAATCTTGTGCCACATCAGCTTGCCACGCTGGAAGCCTACGTGGCCTGGGGGAGGTTGCTAGTGACCAAAACGCCACAGTAGGAATACTTTGGTCGTAAACATCTTTGACCATTCCAGAAGAAAGGTCGCTATAGTCAATTTACGACGGCCAGCTTTTGACCTTCTGTTTTTGGTCACAAAAAGGCCATAAATGGAAATTTGTGACCTTTCAGTGACCAATAGTGGTGGTCATAAGTTGACATATTTCTTGTAGTGAAGATTCTGAAGCACTTGATGCTTTCCTTTTCTTCACTGTAGCTCGCTCTACAGCCTTGGTCTTCCTCACATCTGATGTAGATGGAAGGGTAGGAGTTGGTGTAGGCGCAGGAGGAGCTGTGGAGTCTTGTTGAATTTCCTCAGGCGCAACTGATGGAGTTGCCCTGACTTCTTCAGTTGCTTCAGGCACACCACTAGTGGATGCCCTGACAATGTCTTCAGCGGTTGGAATGGAATCATCAGCCCTGGAACTAGCATTTTCATCAGCAGCCTGAAAGTCATCAGCAGTGCTGGCATGTTCTTCAGTTGGCTGAGCAGATGCTTCAGCTTGAGGAATATCTTGTTGCGATGGGGCTGCAACATGGGTGAACTTCTCAGTCAGTTTGACAAACCTGACTTTGGCTCCTTGCCAATCACATAGTAAGCATTGAAATCATCGTTGAGGGCTTTGATTTCAGCTTGGATCTTGAGGAGTTCATTAGTTGTCATATTGACAACGTATTTCTTCAGGAACTTCTCCTTTCTGAACTGAGCTTTCTTGATCTGCCTGGCCTTCTCAAATTTCCATTTCTCTTCAGTGATGAAATGGGTCAGCATGTGACTTTGACCAGGAGTCAGATTGAAATCAGGCATACCAGTATTTGGATCCTTGTGCTAGAGATCAATGTAATCAACGATTGCCCGTGGATCCAAAAGCAGTGTCACATTTGTGCCTTTGGCTCTAGCGGCCCTTTCTTGTCGGTCTCTGATGATTTCTGCAAGTTCATCATCATCAGCTTCATCGTCAGATGGCAATTGGAAGGCAACCTGTTTCTTCTTCAGACTTGGCCGAGGACCTCGACCAGCCGTTGCCTTTGTCTTCAGCAGAGTGGGGCTTGATGAAGATTTTGGTGCAGCTGAGGAACTTGCTGAGGCACCAGAGTCAATAGATCTGCCTGTTGTCCTTTGGCACGTGGCCAGATGTATAGGTGTTGAGGACCTTGCAGGAGCAGCTGAAGACTTTGGAGGAGGAGCAGAGGACTTTGGAGGAGCAGGAGCAGCATGAGGGACTGGCCGTGAGGGCTTTGAAGATTCTGGCCGTGAGGGCTTTGAAGATTCTGGCCATGAGGGCATTGTTGGTGAAGCACTTGGCTTGTGAGCGGGCTTCTTTGCCATTGATTTTCTAGGCCTGACAGAGGCCTCAGTGGCAGTAGCAGCAACAGAGTCTTCATTGAATTTCCTCACTGCTTCTTTGGCATGTCTTGCCAACTTGGCTTGGCATTTGGCCCATTCTTCAGGAAAATCCTCACCACGCTTGATGCTGGTGTGGTCAGCTACTTGGCCAGGTGCCAATGGAGCTCTTGGGCATGGAGGATTAAGTGCGAATTTCTTCATATACTTTGGAGTTACATATCTGTACTCCCTCCATTCTCTTTCCCATCTCCTTTCAATCTTCTGTATTCGCACCTTGCGCTGATTTTTATTTTCCTTTCCGAACTTAGCTTCATCAGGTGTGCAATAGTCATCATAGATGGCCTCAGGTATTTCAAAAGCAGTCATGACCTCATGCTTCTTTCCTCCTTTCTGCGGCTTCTTACCTTCAGCCATATTCTTCAGATGAGGAATTTGAACAATCAAATTTTCTTAAGAAGTGTCCAACTTTTCTTCGAGGAACGCTGCAAATGAGTTAAGTTGATGAGAACCTAGTGATTCAGTAGTGGACATGAGTACCTGTGAACAGAGTATAGTTGCGAGGAATTTGGAGAGGTCATATACGTTCTCAGAAGGTTTTTCAAAAAGAACAAGTTTGAGGAATTTGACCAGATGAGCCTTGAAGAATTTCACTAAGCGTTCTTTGTCTTAGGTTCCAGAGTTGTATAGATCAAGGATCCACACAATTGAGGAATCTTGAAGAAAAATGATGCTTAGAGAAACGAATCAAGAACAGTTGACTAGTGAGGTGTTTTGTGTGTGAGGATTTGAAGAATAAAACACCTTTGAATATTTTGTTGTGAAATTTCGAATCAATAGAGGGTAGTAAAAGTAACTTTTAATTACCCTGAATGAAGAACACGATGAACTGTGAAGTAGAACAGTGAAGTTCGTCGGTGTAGATCTTCCATGCCCTAACTCGGCGGAGGAAGACAGCTACGACGGCGGCGGAGTGAAGATTTCCGCGGTCGGCGCATGTACAACGTTGATGAGGTCGAGGCAGTGAAGCTCTTCCTCACCGGCGATGATGGATTAGCGGCGGCGCTAGGGTTTGAGAAGCTCGAGCGAGAGAGAGAGGTCGAGCGGAGTAAAGGAAGTGAGGAAGGGGTGAGGGGGTATTTATAGTCGTAGTGAAAAACTGTTTGCCCGAAGATTTAGGACGAACGTGCCCCTGACCCTTCTCATTCGCTTGACATGTGTCACCCACTTACTAAGAAGTGGAGATCGTGTTATATCGTGGGTGAATAGATAAGTTTATCATGGGATACGGGACGGTTTGAGCGGTAAAACCGAAAATTTTGATAAGATATGTTTTAAGTTCTGTTCGCAATTTCTTCAGCTGACAAGGACACAGTGAAGATTTTGAACGAGTTTCAAATAGAACGCACATGAAGAATTTGTGAATAGATTGGGTTCAGTATAGCATAGATGGGGAAGGGTCCGATCACATTCACTTAGCAGAAAATGCAACTTGAAGAAATATCCATAAGTGAATGCTGTAGAGGACATAAACTCATATATATAGCCAATGAAGAAAAACGACGAAAACAGTGAAGATTTTGCAAAGTTGAAGAATTTGAAAAACTGAAGAATTTCAAAACTGAGGAATTTCAAAAATGAAGATTTTCAACTTTGGTGGTGGCGTGACCCACCGTATAAGAATGATGATTTCAGACACCGCGTACAATTGTCGTAGGGTTCTGAGAATCAAATTCTTCATTAATTTCTTCACACTTAGAGTGTTATTCTTGATTGATTGAAGAAAAACGTTTCTTCATGTGTTGCACATCTAAGTCATCAATTTTGCATAGGTGTTAGTATGTGTGTCCTTTTCAAAGAACATTCAAAGATTCTAAGATATTTAGCTCACACCGCAACTTGCTAAATCTCTTCTCATCCAAGGGCTTTGTGAAGATATCAGCCAGCTGTTCTTCAGTCTTCACGTGCTCGATGGAGATGTCGCCCTTCAACACATGATCACGAAGAAAATGATGACGAATCTGAATGTGCTTTGTCTTCGAGTGTTGAACTCGGTTATGAGCAATCTTGATGGCACTCTCATTGTCACAGAGGAGAGGCACATTCTTCACGTTGACGCCATAGTCCTTGAGTGTTTGCTTCATCCATAGAAGTTGAGCACAGCAAGAACCAGCAGCAATGTATTCAGCTTCAGTAGTAGACAGTGATACGTAGTTCTGTTTCTTCGAGGACCAACAGACCAAAGATCGTCCGAGGAAATGACAAGTACCAGATGTTGACTTGCGGTCCACACGATCACCAGCATAGTCAGAGTCAGAATATCCAATGAGATCAAAAGTAGAGCCCTTGGGGTACCATAATCCTAGTGTTGGTGTGTGAGCTAGATATCGAAGAATATGCTTCACAACCTTATGGTGTGATTCCTTCGGTGCAGCTTGAAATTGGGCACACATGCAAACACTAAGCATTATATCTGGCCTAGATGCACATAAGTACAATAAAGAACCAATCATGGAGCGGTATACCTTGTGATCGAAGTCAATACCATTTTCATCAGTGCATAGATGGCCATTTGTGGGCATAGGAATTTTGACGCCTTTGCAATCTTGCATGCCGAATTTCCTCAGAACATCCTTGAGGTATTTCTCCTGAGATATGAATATGCTATTGTGTTGTTGACGAATTTGAAGACCTAAGAAGAATTTCAACTCTCCCATCATAGACATTTGATATTCTTCACTCATCATATAGGCAAATTCATCACTATAACATTGGTCAGTACAACCAAAGATAATATCATCAACGTATATTTGGCACACAAACAGTTCACCATCATAAGATTTAGTAAAGAGAGTAGGGTCGAGTGAACCGGGTGTGAAGCCATTCTTCATGAAGAATTCCTTCAAAGTGTCATACCATGCCCGAGGGGCTTGCTTGAGGCCATATAGGGCCTTGTTGATTCTGAAGACTTTGTCAGGATTCTTTGGATCTTCAAAACCTGTGTGTAGCCTTGAGCTACAAGTCGTGCCTTATTCCTCACCACAAGGCCATTTCATCTTGCTTGTTGTGGTAGATCCACTTTGTGCCAATGATATTATGCTTACGAGGATCTAGACGTTTGGACAGTTCCCAGACATTGTTGAGCTCGAACTGATGTAATTCTTCTTGCATGACCTGCATCCACTCAGGCTCCAGAAATGCTTCATCTACCTTAGTGATAGAGACAAAAGCATAGTGCCCACAAAAGTTAGATAAATGTGAAGCTTTTGAGCGTGTGAGAGGACCTGGCGCTCGAATGTCATCGATGATCTTTTCGACTTGCACTTCTTTTGCAATGCGAGGATGGGCTGGTTGACGTTGAGGAATTTGATCAGCATTTTCTTCAGCACCATTTTCTTCAGCATTTTCATCAGGTGCACCAGCTCGATTTCCTTCACGTTCTGGAATGAATTCTTCAGTAGATTCTTCGGTAGGAATAACATCCTCAGTAGCCTTGAACTTGATAGAATCCTCAGGTGCTGGTTCATCTATCACAGAAGGTAGGTGCTTTCTTTGCAAGCCATTAGTTTCATCAAACCGCACATCTACAGTTTCAACAACCTTGTGAAGAACGTTGTTGAAGACTCTGTAGGTGTGCGAGTCCTTTTCGTAACCAAGCAAAAAACATTCATGTGCTTTCGGTGCAAATTTAGAATTGTGATGAGGATCTCTAATCCAACATTTAGCACCGAAGACTTTGAAATAACTCACATTGGGTTTCTTGTCAATGAGGAGTTCATAGGCAATCTTCTTGAAGAATTTGTGAAGATATACCCGATTGATGACGTGGCATGCAGTATCAATTGCCTCAATCCAGAAACGATGAGGCGTCTGTATTCATCAAGCATAGTGCGAGCCATTTCAGCAAGGGTTCTGTTCTTGCGCTCCACGACGCCATTCTGCTGAGGAGTGTAAGGAGCAGATAACTCATGAGTAATACCAAGTTCATCAGGATAGCCATCAAGACCGGTATTCTTGAACTCAGTCCCATTTTCAGTTCTGATGTGCTTGATCTTCACACCAAAGTTGGTTGAAGCCCTCGAGGAAAATCGTTTGAAGATTTCTTGCACTTCATGTTTGTAAGTAACAATGTGTACCCATGTGTAACGAGAATAGTCATCAACAATAACAAAGCCATATAGGGAGAATAATGATTAGGTCCAAAGAGATCCATGTGAAGCAATTCAAATGGACGAGTAGTGGTCATGATAGTCTTAGCTGGATGCTTGGCCTTTGTCATCTTTCCAGCTTCACAAGCTCCGCATAAGTGATCCTTGAGGAATTTGACAGTCTCAATGCCAATGACATGCTTCTTGTTCACAAGCGTGTTTAGATTCCTCATGCCAGCATGACCAAGTCATCGATGCCATAGCCAGCCTTCTGAAGCTTTTGCCAGTAAGCACATGGCTGGTTGTGGTCCTGTAGAGAAATCAACAATATACATATCTCCTCTCCTAAAGCCTTCGAAGACTTTGGAATGGTCAGCTTCCATGATCACAACACATCGATATCTTCTAAAGACAACAACCATATCGAGACCACAAAGCATTGAGACAGACATGAGGTTGTATCCTAAGGACTCGACAAGCATGACTTTGTCCATGTGTCGATCCTTTGAGATCGCAACCTTACCTAGACCCAATAACTGACTTTTGACTTTGTCAGCGAAGATGATGTGCTTCAGATGTGACGGTGTTAAGGGAACTTCCATCAATAGGTTCTTGTCACCAGTCATGTGATATGTACATCCACTATCGTGGACCCACTCGTTTGCTTTGGGATGATCATCCTGCAGATGAATTAGTGCATCTTACGAACTCATATACTTCATCAGTGAAGAATATGACATCAAATTCATCAGTTCAATTTCATCAAGCAATAGCATAGATAAGCAGTGTGAGGACGTGTGAAATGAAAGTTCATTTTATCATCATTCGCCTACGTCCTTTTAGGCATTTTGTCAGGCCCCCAGAAAATTCATCAGACGTTAAAGCACGTCTGGAGACCTGACCCTGCGGAAGAAGTTAGTTCTTTTTCTTCACCACCCACATCTGAAGGGGTGGCAAAGAGTTCATCACTCTGCGAGCACCATATGAGAATGGTGGCATAGAAGCCAATCCATTTCGTTTCACATAAGAGGGGTTAGGGTAAGCATATGAATAAGCAGAGAAATTCTTCGACGACTTATGAACATAATGATTTGAAGAATAATGCGCATATTCATAACCCTTAGCTCTACTCTGTGAAACAGAAGGGTTAGCACGATGATGTTCATATGAGGACTTTGATCCACTTGAGGAATTTGATCCATGTGAAGAATTAGGTGTAGGGGAACGTAGCAGAAATTCAAAAATTTTCCTACGAGTCACCAAGATCTATGTATGGAGAGACTGGCAACAAGGGGAAGGAGAGTGCATCTGCATACCATTGTAGATCGCTAAGTGGAAGCGTTCAAGAGAACTGGGTTGAAGGAGTCGTACTCATCGTGATCCAAATCACCGGAGATCCTAGTGCCGAACGGACGACACCTCCGCGTTCAACACACGTACAGCCCGGTGACGTCTCCCATGCCTTGATCCAGCAAGGAGAGAGGGAGAGGTTGGGGAAGACTCCATCCAGCAGCAGCACAACGGCGTGGTGGTGGTGGAGGAGCATGGCAATCCTGCAGGGCTTCGCCAAGCACCGCGAGATATGAGGAGAAAGAGAGGTAGGGCTGCGCTAACAGGAGAAGAACTTCGTGTGTTGGGCTGCCCCTTTGCCTCCACTATATATAGGGGGAGAGGGGGGCTGCGCCCCCACCTAGGGTTTCACCCCTAGGGGCGGCGGCCAGCCCTAGATCCCATCTAGGGGGGCGGCCAAGGGGGGAGAGGGGAAACTTGCCCCCCAAGAAAGGTGGTTGCGCCCCCCTTCCCAAACCCTAGGCGCCTTGGGCCCTTGTGGGGGGGGGGGGGCGCACCAGCCCACCCGGGGCTGGTCCCCTCACACTTGGCCCATGCAGCCCTCCGGGGATGGTGGCCCACTTGGTGAACCCCCGGGACCCTCCCGGTGGTCCCGGTACGTTACCGATAAAACCCGAAACTTTTCCGGTGACCAAAACATGACTTCCCATATATAAATCTTTACCTCCAGACCATTCCAGAACTTCTCGTGACGTCCGGGATCTCATCCGGGCTCCGAACAACATTCGGTAACCACATACAAACTTCCTTTATAACCCTAGCGTCATCGAACCTTAAGTGTGTAGACCCTACGGGTTCGGGAACCATGCAGACATGACCGAGACGTTCTCCGGTCAGTAACCAACAGCGGGATCTGGATAACCATGTTGGCTCCCACATGTTCCACGATGATCTCATCGGATGAACCACGATGTCGAGGATTTGATCAATCCCGTATACAATTCCCTTTGTCTAGCGGTATTGTACTTGCCCGAGATTCGATCGTCGGTATGCCGATACCTTGTTCAACCTTGTTACCGGCAAGTCTCTTTACTTGTTCCGTAACACATCATCCTGTGATCAACCCCTTGGTCAGATTGTGCACATTATGATGATGTCCTACCGAGTGGGCTCAGAGATACCTCTCCGTTTACACGGAGTGAAAAATCCCAGTCTCGATTCGTGCCAACCCAACAGACACTTTCGGAGATACCCGTAGTACACCTTTATAGCCACCCAGTTATGTTGTGACGTTTGGTGCACCCAAAGCATTCCTACGGTATCCGGGAGTTTCACAATCTCATGGTCTAAGGAAATGATACTGGACATTAGAAAAGCTTTAGCATACGAACTACGATCTTTGTGCTAGGCTTAGGATTGGGTCTTGACCATCACATCATTCTCCTAATGATGTGATCCCGTTATCAACGACATCCAATGTCCATGGTCAGGAAACCGTAACCATCTATTGATCAATGAGCTAGTTAACTAGAGGCTTACTAGGGACATGGTGTTGTCTATGTACCCACACATGTATCTGAGTTTCCTATCAATACAATTATAGCATGGATAATAAACGATTATCATGAACAAGGAAATATAATAATAATAACTAATTTATTATTGCCTCTAGGGCATATTTCCAACATTAGATCCATATGAAGAATTGGATCTGGGGTTCCTGTTCTTCACTTGTGGTGTCATGAGGACATTCACCTGAAGACTTTCAACATAACTTTTGGGGACCCATATTTTCTTCATAGGGGAACCGTTCCTGCAGTTAGTGCCAACATATCTAGCAAATACTTCACCATTCTAATTTTTGAACAGTTTATAGTTGGAGTCAAATGACGCATCAGAAGAATGAGGAGATTCACATGTAAAGCCAGATAAGTTAGATGGATCAACCGGAGGTCCCTTTGCAGCAACCCATGAGGTTTTGGGGTACTGCTCAGGCTTCCAATATGTTCCATTAGCATTGAGTTTCCTCTCAAAGGCAATACCCTCTTTCCTAAGGTTTCTGTTGAGGATCTGCTTTTTGAGCACATTACAAAGAATCTGATGCCCTTTGAGGCTTTTGTACATGCCTGTCAAGTACAATTCCTTCAGCCCTGCATCGTTAGTAGTACTAGGAATGTCCTCAGATGAGGAATTAGTGATAGCAGAGACAAATGAAGAATTTGTAACAGTTGAAGCATTTGAACATTCAGGTGAAGAATTAGCAGATTCACGTTCAATGCACTTTAAGCATGGAGGAACAAATTCCTCTTGAATAGCGCTGATTTGTTGAGCACGTAATGAATCGCGATCCTTCTGAAGATCTTCATAACTCACTCTTAGCTTCTCAAGATCTTGCTTTCTTTGAAGAAGTTCAAGAGAAAGTTTCTCGTGATCAGATAAGAGAGCGTTATGATAACCTTGAAGCTCGTCAAACTTGGAATGGAGTCCCTGAAGACTTTCAACCAAGGCTTTTGACTGATCCATTTCTTCACCCAACATATCATCGCTCTTATTTAGCATGTAATGAACTTTTTCCAAAGCTCTTTGTTGTTTAGTGGCAAGGGAAGCAAGTTTATCATAGCTAGGTCCAAATTCATCGCCAGATTCATCATCACTGGACTCGGATAGGTAGCATTCGGTTACCTTACCACTGTTTTCCATAAGGCAAGGGTGTGACGATGATGATTCTGGTTCGAATGTCATCTCTTTGAGAGATTCCTTGTAATCCTCAAACCAAGGATCATGACGAGTTAGATGTCCATCATAAACCTCAGAAAGACGGTCCCAGATTAGCTTCGCATGATTGAGATGCATGACGTTCCTGAACTGGTTTCGGGATAGACTTGAGCAAATGACATCCTTCACTATGAGGTTGAGTAGAGTGTACTTGCGAATGTCATCAGCTTCAGCCATCTTGCATAGATCGGCAAAACCGATCTCGGTGACGGTCCACAGTTTGCTGTCCATAGCCATGAGTCGCTTTTTCATCATGGCCTTCCACCGAGGATACTCATGACCGTCAAAGATGGGGCAGGAAACGTTCCTCAATCCTGCAGTCGACATAACTAGAACTCCAGGTGGTTAAACCAAAATCACACAAAACAAGGGAGTACCTTGCTCTGATATCAATTGAAAGTGTGTTATATCAACTAGAGGGGGGAGGGTGAATAGGCGATTTTTATGAATTCTTCACTAAGGAATTTACCGGTGAGGAAATTCCTTAGCAAAGAACTACTTGCAGCGGAATAAGTACTCAGAAGTAAGCATAACAGGATACATACATAGTCATCATGATGAAATGAAGACAAGCTCCGAGTACAGAAAGTGTAAGCACATGATAACACAAGATGAAGACAAACAGACTGAAGAAATTGAACTGAGGAAATTGAGAAAGTCTTGAGTCAAGGTGTTGTTGACGCTCGAAAATGGCATGATCACAAAGAGTGACTTGAGGCTATAATGATATGATGTTAGAATTATGAGTTCATGTCACCACTGGATGGCTCTCTTCGAGACGATCGATATAAATATAGAGATGGTCCAAAACGAAGCTCGGATGCAAAGGTTATGTCAATCTTAGAGATGCTCGTATTGACACCAGGTTAAATAATGACATGAAACCTAATTAAGACCGCCTCGGATGGAAAAATTTACAACTGCAAAGTTCTTCATCTCGTTGAAACGGACGATTTTGATATAAAGATCGTCCCCATCTGAGATCGTATGCCAAAGTTAGAGGCAAAACTGTGCGCTGCAGCAATGTTTGGCCGGATCATCCGGGCCGGGTTCCGGATCATCCGGGTAATTGGAGCATCAAGACACCAGAAGGTTGTCGCTGAAGCCGGATGATCTGGGTCCAGTCCCGGATGATCCGGGTAAAGGCCGGACAATCCGGGCAATCGTCCGGACGTCCGGACAAGTTTTTCTGCTGCAGACTTTGGAAAACGGCCAGAAACACCCTCAAGATGGCCTCGGATGAAAAAGTGTTCAACATGAAAGTTGTGCGTCTCGTCGAGGCGGTTGATTTGGATATAACAAACGTCCAAATCCGAGGTCGTATGAGGATTCTAGAGCCAAAACAGTGAGCTGCTGTCAAAAAATTGGGCTAGGCCGGATCATCCGGGCCTTGAGCCGGACATCCGGGCCGGGGGTCGTGAATAGTCCGTGTTTTATTAGGTTTTGATGATTTGGACGGCTAGGCAAGTTCTTTTCTTGTACGGGAAGTCCACCCGCCTCTTATATAGACAAGGGGTGACGGCCGATTGAACAACAACACACAATCGCAAACGTATCTACAACTTTTTCATCTACGTTTTGTTCCTCCCTCGTTCTTGCTCCCTCGTTCTTCGTCGTTCTTCGTGTTGGAGAGCTGTGTATACCGAGGCTCTAGGGGCGGCTTGACTGACCTAGGGCAGCCCATAGCCGCCGCACTCCCCGACGGGGTCCCTTCCGGGAGTGTAGGGTTTCGGGTCTTCAAAAGCTCTCGCCGGTCGACTTGCGAATCGCGCTTCCGGTGAGACTCCTTCGACGTGAGCTGCGGTGCACAACCCCCGGCGTCGAGGGTACACGTGACGTGTTCGTGTGCGAACAGGTGTTCAAACACAGATATGAACAATCAAACAACACAATAATGAGGAAATGAAAGAGTTATTGAAATAGAACCAGTTAGGTTGGTGAAGACAATGATTTGGTAGACCAGTTCCAACTGCTGTCTCAGTTGTACGTCTGGTTGGAGCGGCTGAGTATTTAAACTCGAGAACACACAGTCCCGGACACCCAATCGCTAAACATGCAGCTCAGGACACCAAGTCCTCACCGTATTCTCCTTGAACTAAGGTCACACAGACCTCGTCCAATCACTCGTGGTAAGTCTTCAGGCGACTTCCAAACCTTCACAGACTTTGGTCACTCGGCGATCCACAATTCCTCTTCGATGCTCTAGACCATGACGCCTAACCGTCTGGAAGAAGCACAGTATTCAAAGGTAACAAGCGTCGGATCCACGCAGGATCAATCTCTTTAGTGATTCTCAATCACTTTGGGTTTGTAGGTGTTTGGGTTTGGGTTTTTCCTCACTCGATGATTTTCGCTCAAAGTCCTCGGAGGATGGGTTGCTCTCAAATGACAAGTGTCAAGTTCTCTCGGAACAGCCAACCAGCTAGTGGTTGTAGGGGGCGGCTATTTACAGCCTAGGGAGCAGCCCAACATGATAAGACATAAATGCCCTTGTCTGATATGACCGTTAGGTGGATAAGATATTTTGGGACAGCTGGCGCGCAGCACAGCAACGGTCGGAAATTTGACTCTCAAATTCCTCAGGGCTATCATGTTCCTCACTGTGTAGGCAATCCGCACTGGCGAATTCCTAACTCCTCAGTCA
The DNA here is from genome assembly GCF_002162155.2 of Triticum dicoccoides. Lineage (NCBI taxonomy): Eukaryota > Viridiplantae > Streptophyta > Magnoliopsida > Poales > Poaceae > Triticum > Triticum dicoccoides. Next base: position 89,521,583 of record NC_041383.1, read on the forward strand.
GAACAAATTCCTCAGCGACCAGAAGAACTTCGTCTCGGTCACTGAAGAAATTGACTGAACTGCATGAGATTTCCAAAGGCTTCACTCGAAGGGATTGGTAGGTATAGGATTTTGAGTTGAGCATCACATGGAAATTTTTCCTTAGTATTTCCTCGACCCCCTTTAACAGTACGGTGTTTCCTATGACTCAAGAAAGAGAAAAACAAAACTATGAAAATGAAAGTCTTCAAGCTTCATATTCCTCGCATGAATATCAAGTCTTCACGGACACACCAATTTCTTCACTTTCAAAGTCTTCATGAAAGTCTTCAGGAATACCAATATCTTCAGTCGAAGATATTCATTTTTAGGGGTCGACTTTCTCTGTAAATATCAAACTCCTCATAGACTTATAGACCTGTGTACACTCACAAACACATTAGTCCCTTAACCTATAATCTTCAATACACCAAAATCACTAAGGGGCACTAGATGCACTTACACAACCAAGGACACATATTTGAATTTTCAACTAATTTATACACATTAGATGAAAATTTGAATTATGCACATCTATGCAAAGAAAACTCAGTTAATGTATAAAAATGTAGCTCAAAAGATATAAGTGAAGCACATAAAGTATTCTAATAAATCACGATTCATGCGTGTCTCTCCCAAAAGGTGTGTACAGCAAGGATGATTGTGCTAAACTAAAAAGCAAAGACTCAAATCATACAAGATGCTGCAAGCAAAACACATATCATATGATGAATAAAAATATAGCCTCAAGTAAAGTTACCGATAGACGAAGACGAAAGAGGGGATGCCTTCCGGGGCATCCCCAAGCTTAGGCTTCTGGTTGTCCTTGAATATTAACTTGGGGTGCCTCGGGCATCCCCAAGCTTAGGCTCTTTCCACTCCTTATTCCATAGTCCATCAAATCCTTACCCAAAACTTGAAAACTTCACAACACAAAACTCAACAGAAAATCTCATGAGCTCCGTTAGTATAAGAAAATAAATCACCACTTTAAGGTACTATTGCAAACTCATTCTTTTTTTATATTGGTGTGATATCTACTGTATTCCAACTTCTCCATGGTTCATACCCCCGATACTACGCATAGATTCATCAAAATAAGCAAACAACACGCGAAAAACAGAATCTGTTAAAAGCAGAACAATGTGTAGTAATCTGTAACTCTCGAATACTTATTTAACTCCAAAAATCCATCCAAATTAGGAAAACCTGAGAAATTTGGGGACCAATCCAGAGCAAAACGGATCAGATCAAAATCATGTTTCTGTGAATTTTCAAAACTAATTTACTAAGTGCAAAAGTTTCTGATTTTCAGCAGGATCAACACAACTATCACCGTAAGCTATCCTAAAGGTTCTACTTGGCACAACACTAATTAAAACATAAAACCACATCTAACCAAAGGCTAGATGAATTATTTATTACTAAACAGGAATAAAAATCAAAGAACAAAAATAAAATCGGGTTGCCTCCCAACAAGCGCTATCATTTAACGCCCTTAGCTAGGCATAAAAACGCAAATAGATCTAGGTATTGCCATGTTCAGTATGCAATTCTTTTCTCATCAAATCCTGCAAAACTCGTCTTAGAAAATCTATCATTTCCTTTATTTCCCTTTTAGAAGATGAACTTAAATCATGGAAAGGACTTTGATTGGTAATTTTAACATTCATAAACCCATAGTCGGGATCATCATCATATATATCATCATATAAAATGCGTAGTTCATTTCTAATGGGTTCCTTCATCATTTTATTCAACCAATCCCAATTGAATCCTACATAAATTCCTCTAGTATCAACCAATCAAACTCCTCAAAAGCATCAAGGAACAAAGATTGAGATATTTCAGGATAGGGAACTCTCTTCCTAAGATTTTCACTATAAGATTGATAATCTCTAGCTTCCAAACTACGAATGGTTTCTTTATCATAAAGAATATCTATAATCGGAGGGTGTTCAACATCCTTTTATAGAAAGAAAAAATATCCCTAGTTTCTTGTATTATAAAATCAAATTCACGCATAAGGATAATGGTGGCAATCTTTTTAGCTATTGGGTGATTAATATGTGGAAGTTCATAAAACACCTTTTGCAAAGCAGGATGAATATGCACAAAATTTCTTTCTAATTTCTCAACGAGCATAACAATGGCACCTGCATAGAAGTTGGTCTCAAGAAGAATAGACTTTTTATTAATAGGCATGGATCTTGTGCAGTCAAAGAATTCTTGGGTAACACTTTTTCCAATAATATTACTGTCCCCCACACGAAAGATTTTTGTTTTGTAATTATGTGGAGTTTCAGTTTCATGATTCAAAGAACAAGATTCAAGTGTTTCCTAAAGACTTTCAATGATAACCTCAATAGTTTCAGACATGATGGCAACAAACCAATCTAGCAAACGAGCAACCAAAAAGAAACCGAACGGAAGAGGGGCGAAGAAAAGACAAAGGTTTTCGAATATCGTTTTAGAAGTGGGGGAGAGGAAAACGAGAGGCGAATGATGAATAATGTAATGCAAGCGAGAAGAGTTTATGAAGGGTACTTGGAATGACTTGACTTGACGTAGATCTCCCCGGCAACAACGCCAGAAATCCTTCTTACTACCTCTCACTACAAAAAAAGACACATCCGTGAAATTTTGGGCCGAACGAAATATTTTTCTGTCATAATTATGACACTCCTATGACGATAATCTCTCCCTAATAATAAAGCACGGATTGAGTCTCCGGGTTCACCATCGCGGCCTTTTTACAGAAAGGCCCTTGTGGTTTTTAGGAGTTAATCCGCAATCACGTCCCAAATAACGGTTCGTTCGTTGGAAAAAAGGTCACCCGCACGCTTATGCATCGCCCCATGGCTTGCTGGACACGCTGCGGGCCACACCGTCGGGCGTCGCCTCATCCGCGCAGCCGCTATAGCCGCGCGCTGTCAAGGCCGCCGCCGACTCGGTGCTTGCGCTCATGGCGCGCGAGCAGTCGCGCTGGAGCCGCACCATCCTACTGGCCAGCGCCGCGTCCTGCCGCTGCAGCGTGCTCATCAAAGCAGGCAGGAAGATCCGACACTACCACTGCGTGTAGGCTTGCGCCGCGGCCGCTACATCCAAGGCCATCGCCCGGAGGAGTTAGTTTGTCCGTTCACCCCTCAGCCCCTGAATCCACCCTCGCCTCCTCGAGCCGCGGTCCTGCGCCACTGCCTGCAGATGGAGCGGAAGCGGGTGCGGTCGGCCATGGATGGCACGAGGCAGTGCATGCCAGGTGCTCGATGAATAGCTTGATGGGCAGAGATGGGGATGAGTAGGCGAGGTTGCTAGGGGAGTATGTGCCAGGGGGCATGTGTGGTCTTGCACGGGAGGCAAGATTGGCGAGGGATGCAGGGCAGCATGGAGATGTGAGGTCGCCAGGGGGAGGGCTCAAGGAGCTCGCTGGCAGTCGGGAGGGGTGTCGACTATCAACCCTGATGTAGGAGGGTGCAGGCGATGCAGATCAGTGGGCATCATGCAAGGTATGGAAGATTGCTGCTGCTCTCGGTTGGAGAAGAGAGACATAGAGAGGAGAAATAGTCCTGTTGCGGACTGATTTTCTATCGCATCAGCTGTTCTAGTAGTGCAAGCCATGGCTTAAGAGACCAAGTAACATAGATTCATTGAGAGAGAAATATTGCTTTGGCATGATGCTGCTACTTGTCGAGTACTGCTATATGTTACTGATGTCTGCTAGATGTTGAGAGGAGAGCCTGTGAGACTGGTGATTTATGTTGTAACTAACTAATTTTGTTTCACTGAGTTTTCTCCTTTTTGTTCTCACTTCAGTTGACTCTTTTGATTTGTTCATTCATTTGTATCTGTTTTAAAAGAAGTTCATAGAGAGTTTTTTTAACACAGTTCATAGAGAGTTGTTGCTAAAGAAAATCAGAAAAGTAGGGATGAACGTCATCTATATGAAGCAGATTTGGTGGGTTTATTTGTTTGCTCTCAACTGTCGCTCGGTCCGTAAGTGTGTGATGATTCATTTAATTTCCTTTTGGTTCTGCAGTCCACTATGATGAGCTCAACTGCAGTTGTGCTTGTAGAATTTATTTGGTGCAGGTATAATTGTATAAATACCTTTGGTACCTTGCAATACCATGGAATTTCTTAAACATTGATTGACGCCATGATTCATGTGTTTCTAGAGGGAGCACTAGCAGAGGGAGGCGGTTGAAATGCTAGAAGAAATCATGCTAGGTGAAGCAACCACCGCAGAAGAAAAAATGCAATAGCAAAAAGAAAAAGAAAAAGTAGAGAAGATGCATCATTGTAGTGAGAGGAAAAGATAGAGAGAGTGTGGCAGATAAAAGACTGCCGCCTCCCCATGGCGCATCAACCAATTTTATTTCTTGTGCAAAAATAAAATAAAAATGCTACTCATATTATGGTTAGACCTATCTGTGGATTAAGAAAAAAAACTGGGAGGTACTATGCACGATATCATAATAAATAGCAAGACAATGTTGTAGTATCAAATTTTATGAATAATCCCAGTGTTTCAAAATTACAATCCTTGGGGTAGGAAGAGCTCAAATGACTTATACTTGCAAATATCGATAATTTTCTCCAACTTAACTCTACAAAATCACCAATAGTACAAAGACAAAAATAATCGGAACTTCTTGTAGGACGACTACTGCCAATCCGAACGCTTATTTCCTCGTGCCTCTAGGAGGATCTCGACCTGGTCCACCGCTGGTGAGTATCACTAGCGTCGACCCAGACGCTTCTATCACAAATATTATCTTCAATATCAAATATGACCTGTCCCATTTTCAGATTAAAAACTTCGGCCTGCCCACGTTTCTGGTGGAGCCGGCAAAACAATGAATAACATATTGGTAAACAAAGAGGCGGTGAACAACACCGAGAGGTGGGAAAGGGAGAGGAACTTTAGTAAACTGCCCCTGAAGTTGAAGTAAATTACCCACCCAGCCACCCGTAAGTAAAAATAAACTCTTCATTAATTATTTCTCTGAATTTCTCATCTATCATCGAAAATGCCCCTAAAGTCGAACTAAATTAGCCACCTCAGCACCCGTAAAAGTAAAAAAAAAGAGAGTTCCTTCCTTCTAATTATGCTTACGTCATAGATCCCTCCAGTTTTTATACATCGTGAGACCGTCCTTTTATTTTCCTTCTCATGCACATCTGTACTTCAAAAATATACACGCATCAAGAATCAAGTTCAACATCGATCAATTGTGAGCATGTTAGAATGCATGTGTCTTACGTCCACATGCGCGCCGGTTGCTGCACAAATATTCAAATACATGTATATACATACCCCACAAAAAATACGTCTATATACACATAGTGAATATTTGGAACTTGATTTGAAGACTATAATTTTATTATCCCATTGCAACGCACGGGCCTTTTTTTGCTAGTTGTGACAAAACCCGGTATCATCATAGATGTGGTGGGCTCCTACTTCTATGACAAAAATCATGAAAGAAACTGGGCTTTTCGTCCTAGGCGGGCTGGAGACGCAGCTACATGACATTCTTTGGGCTGTCCATGACGAAAAAAATCGTGGTAGAAGCGAGGGCGAGGAAAATTTCGAGGAGTTCCCAGTTACGGTGGGTGGTCGGGGGCCGAGCGATGCGCGTTTCTCTCGTACTCGTACGCGCATGGGTGCGAGGCGTTGGGCTCTAACTGAACTTGAGCGAGGCGTCGCCTAACTGAACCCGAGCGATTGCATTGTAGGCTACACATTACTGAACCCGAGCGATCGATCGATGGCTGTTAACTGAACCCGATCGAGCGATTCCTTCGCTACTGCTGCTAACTGAAGTTGATCGATGCTGCCTCTGGATGAACAGTGAGCGTTGTTGGGGGTGTGGATGAACAGTGAGCGTTGCTGGGGGGTGGATGAACATGACCCCGTGGTGTTGCCTCGGAATGAACAGGACCCAGATCGATCAAGCCGGTTGGGGCTGGATGAACAGGACCCCGTGGAGGGCTGGATGAACATGACGACCCCGTGGAGGGCTGGATGAACAGTAGATGGTGGAGGGGTGGATGAACAGGAGCCCGTGGAGGGGTGGTTGAACTGTAGCCGGTGGAGTAGCGCGCGGTGGAGGCTGGATGAACAGGAGCCCGTGGATGAACAGTCCCAGGTGGAGGCTGGAGGAGGTCGATGATGGATGAACAGTAGCCCGTGGAGGCTGGAGGACGTCGATGGTGGAGATGAACAGTATCTCGTGGAGTCCCATTTTGTGGTACACCACACCCCTCCCGATGAACAGGACCCCCATTTTGACCGTAGCGCTCCAACACAAGTCCATTTCCTCCATTTTATGGTACGCCACACCCCTCCCGATCAACATGACCCTGTTTCGACTGTAGGAGGTCCAGCACAAGTCCGTTTCCTCCGTTTTGCGGTACGCCAGACCCCTCCCAATGAACAGGATCCCGTTTCGAACGTGGCCGGTCGAACACAAGGCCGTTTCCTCCGTTCCGCGGTACGCCGGGCCTTGTTTCCATCGCCTGTTCTGTCCAAACCCTCCCGATGAACACGATGACGCATTCCGTTTCGACCCAGCCGGTTGGCTCCCCATGAACACGACGACGACGCTGTTTCTTCGTTCTGACCTAGCCATGTACACGAGCACTGGCCGTACATATGCGCGAGTAGGCGTTCGACACCCCGCCCGTATGTACGTACGTGGCCATATTTTCTTTCTTGCACACTGGACGCTGTACTTACGTGTACACGCTACGTGTGCTCCTCTACTACGAAATGTGCACGCCTCTACATCGACCAGTATGTACGTACACGTTCGCGACCAGAATGACAACGCTACATACGCTTCGACCAGGTGGGTCCCGACTGTCAGGCACTTCCTTGCGTGTGAAGATGTAGCTGGTGGGTCCCAGCAGTCAGAGGGGCGAATCGTTTTTCGGACGCACTTCCATGCGTGCGGAGATGTAGCTGGTGGATCCCAACAGTCCGGGGGAAACGTTTTTTCGCGAAATACAGTGGCCCGTACGGTGGGTCCCTGCTGTCAGGTGGAGGAAAAATTATTTTGCGCGTAATAAGGAGGCACTTCCTTGCGGCCACCATGGACCCAGCTGTCAGTCTCCACGTATAGTACTCTTCCGATGGAAGTCGTTACTTGACCATGTTGACCACACCGCGCCGAGAGCACCAGGGCTGTGGACGACAGCGAGGCCTAGGAAGGGGACGACGCGAAGCCGGGGAAGACGCGGCAGTGGAAGCCAGCGCGGAGAGGAGTATGAGGGTTCACTGGTTCTGCTGCAGTGTGAGGCTGCCGTCGCCGCAGGGCCCGGCGAGCGGTAGGAATAGTAGGGGGCGGTGAGGCCTCCGCGGCAGCACAGCCGTCCACGGGAGGCAGGAGCAGGCGGCACGACTGGCACTGCTTTGGGAGGCTGGAGCAAGAAGACCAGAGGTTGAAGAAGCACTACGGTCGTTGCATGGACATCGTACGGTCACTTGAGCTAGAATCGTGCATATTGACTAAGTTGACAAAGCCCTCCTTCCCCGTCAACTTAGTGGGCCCACAAGTCAGCCTCCCGCCAAGGAGGGTCCCAGCTAGCAGGGGGAGTATTCATTTTTTTGTGCATAATAAGGAGGCACTTCTGGTGGGTCCGAGCTGACAGCGAGGGGAATGTTTTTTTCACAGAATACGGTGGCCCATCAAGTCAGTCCCAGTAGTCAGGGGGGAAACGTTTTTTTCGCGAAATATGGTGGCCCGTCCGGTGGGTCCCTGCTGTCAGGTGGAGGAATAATTATTTTGCGCGTAATAAGGAGGCACTTCCTTGCGGCTACCGTGGACCCAGCTGTCAGCCTATCCACGTACACTACTCTTCCGATGGACGTCAGTCGTTCACCACATTGACCACGCCTCGTCGAGAGCACCACGGCGGTGGATGACGGAGAGGCCTAGGAAGGGGACAACGCAGAGCCAGGGAAGACGCGACAGTGGATGCCCACGCGGAGAGGAGTACAAGGGTTCACTGGTTCGGCTGCGGTGTGAGGCTGCCGTCGCCGCAGATTAACAGGGGTGTCGGTCAGTAGAGGGATGGCCTGGCCAGTTGTGGGAGTAGTAGGGGGCGGTGAGGCCTCCGCGCAGCACAGCCAGCCACGGGAGGCAGGAGCAGGCTGCATGACCGGTGCTGCTTTGGGCGGCTGGAGCAAGAAGACCAGAGGTTGAAGAAGCACTACTGCCGTTGGATGGACGTCGTACAGTCACTGCAGCTAGAATCATTTATATTGACTAAGTTGACAAAGCCCTTGGTACGCGTCAACTTAATAGGCCCACAGGTTAGCCTCCGAAACGGTGCGCCCCAGATGTCAGGGGGAGGAATCATTTTTTGGGCGGAGCTAGAATATCCGAGATTGAAGAATAAGCACGATATCCGTTGGATAGACATCCAACGGCCACTGCTGCTAGAACCATGTGTTGACTATAATAACTTGACAAAGCCTTGCATACACGTCAACCTTTTTTTAAGGGACGCGTCAACTTAGTAGGCCCACAAGTGTGTGGCAGAGATCTTATAGCCCATTTGCAATTTGTAAGAATGTACAACCCATTTTTGAATTCTAATGGAATTTACTACAGCCATTTACAGTTTGTTAAAAGTACAACCCATTTTCTCGCTTGGACAACGATTAATAACATCAACCAACCGTTCAAGACAGAATTCAATAAAATTTCCCACATTTTGATGGGATCCGAAATATTTTTATCCCGAACTTTCTAGTTAGATTAAATATAATTTGTATTACGTAAAAATCCAACGAAACATTGCGCGCGCAATAATTGAAAATTAAGATTTTCAAAATCCATAAATAATATTTTATAAACTAATTTCGTGTTTGGTGCATTTTTTTATTGTTACTGCCTAGTTTTTATAATTACATCCCATTTATTATTTTTTAAAGCCCATTTTCTTGTTAAGCCTAATGCATCCCTCCTAGGAAAAATTTACAGCCCAGCGGGGCGGAGAATAACAAGTTGACCTTGCCTGGGTATTCCTCAAAAAACATATAGCTGGGCTAGCCATTTTCATCTTGAAAAAAAATTAATATCTGGGCTAGATATCTGGCCTGGGCTAGATGGGCCACAACTCGCCCAATTAATACCCTGCTCTCCTCTGAACAACAACGAAAACATCGCCAAGAAAAACTCTGCAGTGCTCACGCCTGAAAAACACAAATACTGCTCGAGTTGCTTGGTCCCAGCTGTCGGCCGCACCTTGTGGAATTCTCTCATTTATATTGACTACATAAGTTGACAATGGTGTGGGACCGTGATGTCAGGAAACAAGGAGGAAGCAAAAAAATTATAGTTGTACATAATAAGGAGGCACTTGCGTACGTACGGCTATGGCCCTACTGGGTCCCTACTGTCATCCAGTCAAAATAAAGTCATCTCCTGAATCCTCATGTTCGTTGACCATGTTAACAGTGCTCGGCGCCACGGCGAGCGCAACAACTCGAAGGACGACGGAGAGGGTATCGCGGGACCTTACGGATGGTCTGATACAGCGCCCGCTGCTCATTCAGGAAGCCAGGATCATCGGATATCTATGAGCACCTTCGAGAGACTGAGACGGCATGAAACGGTAAGGCCGCGCTTGGGAGCTCTGGTTTATTTCACACATGTAGTATTAAGATACAAGTGTAATTTACTCGTCATCAGAAACAACGCGTAAAATACAGGCGTAATGAAATCGAGGGCTCGAGGTCTGTAAGTAAAACCGGCGGGTTACGCGTGTAATTTGAGAGGCCGGTGTATATATTACTACTAGTCGAAATCGACCAACCAAGCGCTTCGCCCGAGACCACCTACTTTTATTTACAAGCATCAGTTTTACAAGCGGTTTTGGTTGGAAAAGGACGATCCAATCACGGCCTAAGATGATGAGTTGGTCGGAAGATCATATGGTTTCACGTCTAACCTACCTGACTTGTCGTATAGGCTATGAATGAAACATAAGACTATGAACTTCTTAAGCACGGAAACAACAGAAGAGGATGATCTTCTTAACAAGCAAAACACTGGCATTAGATCGACATGCAAAACAATACGAAGCATTATTCTCAGGAGGCACGGTGAACAGCTCCTGATGTCGCATGCCACAACATTCCAAGCTCAACTTTGCAATCAAACACAAGGCCTGACATTACATAGACAATATTCAGAACAAACTCGTAACACAAGAATATCTCAGCAGAGTAACTATTTACTTCTAAAACTGAACACAGGAATACGAAAAAACGATCGACGCTTCTCACAGCAAAGGGCGTCCCACTCAAAAATATAAAATGCATGTCTTCTGGCTAACATCAATGAGCAAATTTTGACAAGGTTTTCCCATTCCAATATATATTGCACAAGGCCTGGCATTACATAGACAATATTCGAAACAAACTCTTAACACAGGAATATCTCAACAGAGTAACTGTTTACTTCTAAACTGAACACACGAATAGGAAAAAATGATTGACGCTGCTCACAGCAAAGGGCGTCCCACTCAAAAATATCAAATGCATGTCTTCTAGCTAACATCAATGAGCAAATTTTCACAAGGTTTTCCAATTCCAATATATTAAACTAATGTCTTGTTGCTAACATCAACAATTAAAATTTGACAAGCTTTTCCCATTCAAAATTTGTAATGCATATGATCGTGGAGTCGTGTCATGGCTTCTTATACTTGTTTGGGCACTTTTTGAGTTGTCTATGCTCTCTGCAGACTAGTCATGTCACCGGCATCTACTAATACTCTATAAAGCTTCTCGGTCATTCCTTCTGTAATGTAGCACAAATAGTGGCTGCTTCTTTCTGCAAAGCGGAACGACCAACTGGACCCAGTAATGCAGCAATTTGCCTTGGACACACTGGCTCCTTTTGTGCAGTTCAACTAAAATCAAAGTCGGAATAAAACCGAGCTTTAATTTTGATATCCCTGTAAGCAACAATAGGTATAAGGGAAACAATTACTGAGAAATAATGGTTGATGACTTGTACTCCCAGAAGAAAATCATCTACTGATCTACCTTATCTTAATGGGAAACAAAGCAGGAGAGTAACAATTCTCCATCAGTGTGATTCATTCATATTGACTAAGACATTATCTTAACAATGCCTTGTTTCAACATTTATAAAGAACGACAAAGCAGAAAAGTACCATTCCTAAAACAATGCGACTGATTCATTTTAACAGAGACATTATCTTAACAATACCTTGGTTAAACATGTAGAAAGAAATACAAAGCAGGATAGTAGCATTCCTAAAACAATGCGACTGATTCATTTTAACAGAGGCAAACAAGAAATCAATTATTGGCCAATAAAGGAGGATGAAACATGCGGCCACAAAAATGGTAATCCCGCCAATGCCTAACAGGTGTTGCAGTTAATAAATTCTGAGAGTGGCATTGCTTAATATTACCAGCGGCATTAGATTAACAAAAAGCATAAACAATTCCTGGGGAGAGTGGGCGCAAGAACAACATGTGCTTCCATCTACTTATAAAGGGGGTGATGCAGAGTTTTGTTGTAACAAAGAAACAAGCATCATGTCTGGGTTGGAACAATTTTTGCTCACTTAATGGTAAAAGACAATGGTTCAATAGCTTCAATTCAACATTTATCCAAAACAGTACCAATACAAGTAGCACAACATCTCAAAGCACACTGCAACATCATGTGGATGAAAGTGGGTACTGACCTTTCTTGACCAAGATTTGAAACAACTTGCAAGGAAGACTTAAAACAAATCTCGATCTCCTTTTGTGCAGTTCCACTAAAATAAAGCAAATCGCTGGTGTGACATTCAAGTTGAACTGCACAAAACACTCCTAAAACAAAAGTGTTTCGCGTAGCGAAGCAAAATGTTGCAATAGCAACAAGTTGCATATATATCCCTATTTTAACAGAGGCAAAAAATGAATCAATTACTAGCTAATAAAGGAGGATGAAACATGCGTTCAAAAAAATGGTAATCCCGCCAATCCCTAACAAGTGTTGCAGTTTTGAAATAAGATTCAGTAGTTAATTCTGAGAGTGGCATTGCTTAATTTTACCAGCAGCATTAGATTAATGAAAAGCATAAACAGTTCTAGGCGTAGCGAAGCAAAATGTCGCAATAGCAACAACTTGAATAGATACCCCTGTTTTAACAGAGGCAAAAAAGGAAACAAGCGAACAAGCGCTAAGACTCGAGCTTATATATATACCTTAGTACGGACTGAGCTCAGGTGCCTTAACTGCACCTGCTTTTGGCTGTATGACAGGTGGGCCAACCACATTTTGGGCCCACCTGTCATAAACCCAAAGGCAGGTGCACTAAAGTCAATGAAGCTGCATCCATATAGTACTCGTGTATACGACTAATATATAGTGGAGTGGTTTTCTTATTCTCTCCATAACAATCATTTTAAATTCTGTAAGTACGAAACAAAACTCTTTATTTAACGTACCAGTGAAGAAAACTACTACGTACTTCTGATGAACTAACGATCCACGCGTCCTGGTCGCACTTCCTGTCCTTCACGTGCGGTACACTACCCTCCCTTAAGTGAACAACCACACATGCGCCAAATTATCGGAAACATGTGAGAGTGTGTACAAATAAAGAATTTTAATTTCAATTATCGGAAAGGTTTGAGAGTATGTACAGTTTGCCCTCTCTAATAATTATGGTTTGTTGTGTTCAACCTAAACTTGGTCAAACTTTACAAAGTTTGACTTTAGTCAAATCTAATATGCGGAGTCAAATCTAATCAAGCTCGAGGAAGGAAGAACCACCATTTCTTCATTTAACCAGTGATAGTATTAGATTAGCTACATCAATAGAATCATATGGACAATGACCGCACAACCACCATGTACTTTTTGTCGAAACAACATGTATACCTCCAGCGTGGCATAAATCAGGACAACTTTTTGAGTGGCATTTCCTCTATAATAGTAGGTGATGTTGGACCAGCCGACGAACCTAGCTACTATACATGGGGAGCTAGGGAGTAGTCGCATATAGAAGAAAACCCGCATGCAGCGACATGGGGAGCTGGACCAGTACAAGAAGTTATGCCTCAGGTGGGCGACATGTCTCTTAGGCGGGTGGTCGGGATCTGCCCACACGACGACAGTGAACAAGGGCGCGGAGGACCTTCGTCCGAGCTAGAGTCTGCTCCGAGAGAATGGTGCACATTGGCTTCCTCCATCGCCGACAGGGACAACGTCAATGTTGCACCTCCTCACCCCCGCAGCAGACGGGATTCGGCCGGATCTGAGTCCACCGGTGAGGAGGGAGATAGAGTGGACACTGTCATCTTGTTTTGATATGGAGAGGGTGAGAGAGCGAGACGCGAGGAACTCTATCAAACAAGAGGCTATAATGGAGTAAACAAATCTCTCCATAGTAGTTGTTTTAAATAGAATACGCGTGTTCCCGGAAAAAAGAAACAAAAACTGGCGGACAATTTTTAACGTACTAAGAAAGAAAACTCGATCAAAAACAGGCCCCCGCTTCCAGGTCGTGAGAGTCGTCGCACACACACACATAGAGATAGACATGCATATCCGTGTTTATGTAAACTTTCATTCCCATCTCCATCACCAATTATATTTGTCCAATTGGCACATTATTTATGCTGTTAATTATATACGCAGCAATATTAACATACAACATCTCTTGTTTGCGGGCGTCGGGACCGCTGCCACGGCCGCTCCTGACAAACCCGAACCCTCTTCATCACCCGCACGTGCTTCCCGCCGAAAACGGTCAGTGCCGCATTCATGCCCAGCTAGAGCGGACGCGACCTCTTACTGGCGCCAGCATTGAAGCGGGGCGCCGGCCGCTTCCTGGTGCACATGACTGCTCCGCGTTCAAAGGTCGCAATAGCCGACCACAACATGCATGTAAAAAGTTCTTGGGAGTCCGTGCTACAGCTAGCTATCCTCCCCCAACATGCGGTCGACCACTACAATCTCTTCCAGTAGTGCGGGGTCCAAGCAGGCGGGAAAGTTATTGTATACTCGGTTTGCGGTGAGTGGCATGCCGAGCGACCGTGTGGGGTCGAGCCGTGGAGGAGGGTGAGACATGAACGCGACCGACATGATTTAAACGTTGGTTTTTCTCGATGGCGCGATCCAACGAAATGAAACATTGGTTTCTCTTGTTGGGGATCGTTGCAGAAATTATTATTTTTTACGCATCACCAAGATCAATCTATGGAGTAACTAGCAACGAGAGAGAGGGGAGTGCATCTCCATACCCTTGAAGATCGCGAGACGGAAGCGTTGCAAGAACGCGGATGAAGGAGTCGTACTCGAAGCGATTCAGATCACGGTGGATTCCGATCTTAGCGCCGAACAACGACACCTCCGCATTCAACACACGTGCAGCCCGGTGACGTCTCCCGCGCCTTGACCCAGCAAGGAGGAGGAAGAGCTTGAGGAGGATGGCTCCAACAACAGCATGACAGCGTGGTGGTGATGGAGTGGCAGTTCTCCGGCAGGGCTTCGCCAAGCTCGCACGGAGGAGGAGAGCTGTTGGGCAGGGGAGGGGTTGCGCCTTGGATGTGGTGCTGCAGCCCTCCCCTCACTCCTCTATTTATAGGGAGAAGGGGGGCGGCCCCTCTAGATGGGATCTAGAGGGGGGCGGCGCCCAAGGGGGAGGGGGCTTGCCCCCCAAGCAAGGGGAGGCGCCCCCCTTAGGGTTTCCCCCCAACCCTAGGCGCATGGGCCCTAGGGGGGGTGGCGCCCAGCCCACTTAGAAGCTGGTTCCCTTCCACCTATAGCCCATGAGGCCTTCCGGGACAGGTAGCCCCTCCCAGTGGACCCCCGGAACCCCTCCGGTGGTCCCGGTACAATACCGGTATACCCCCGAACATTTCCGGCGACTCTATGATGACTTGCCATATATAAATCTTCACCTCCGGACCATTCCACAACTACTCATGACGTCCGGGATCTCATCCGGGACTCCGAACAACATTCGGTAATCACATAAAAGTCTTCCTTATAACCCTAGCGTCATCGAGCCTTAAGTGTGTAGACCCTACGGGTTCGGGAATCGTGCAAACATGACTGAGACAGCTCTCCGGCGAATAACCAACAACGCGATCTGTATACCCATGTTGACTCCCACATGTTCCACGATGATCTCATGGGATGAACCACGATGTCGAGAAAAGTAATCCCATATACAATTCCCTTTGTCAATCGGTACGTTACTTGCCCGAGATTCGATCGTCGGTATCCCGATACCTCGTTCAATCTCGTTACCGTCAAGTCACTTTACTCGTTCTGTAATGCATGAGCCCGTGACTAACCACTTAGTCACATTGAGCTCATTATGATGATGCATTACCGAGTGGGCCCAGAGATACCTCTCCATCATACGAAGTAACAAATCCCAGTCTCGATTCGTGCCAACCCAACAGATACTTTCGAAGATACCTGTAGAGTACCTTTATAGTCATCCAGTTACGTTGTGACGTTTGGTACACCCAAAGCACTCCTACGGTATCCGGGAGTTACACGATCTCATGGTCTAAGGAAATGATACTTGACATTAGAAAAGCTTTAGAAAATGAACTACACGATCTTGTGATATGCTTAGGATTGGGTCTTGTCCATCACATCATTCTCCTAATGATGTGATCCCGTTATCAATGTCATCCAATGTCCATAGTCAGGAAACCATGACGATCTGTTGATCAACGAGCTAGTCAACTAGAGGGTCACTAGGGACATGTTGTGGTCTATGCATTCACACATGTATCACGGTTCCCGGTTAATACAATTATAGCATGAACAATAGACAATTATCATGAATAAGGAAATATAATAATAACCATTTTATTGTTGCCTCTAGGGAATATTTCCAACAGTCTCCCACTTGCACTAGAGTCAATAATCTAGTTACACTGTGATGAATCGAACACCCATAGAGTTCTGGTGTTGATCATGTTTTGCTCGCGGAAGAGGTTTAGTCAACGGATCTGCGACTTTCAGATCTGTATGCACTTTGCAAATATCTATGTCTCCATCTTGAACATTTTCACGAATGGAGTTGAACCGACCCTTGATGTGCCTGGTCTTCTTGTGAAACCTGGTCTCCTTGGCAAGGGCAATAGCTCCAGTGTTGTCACAGAAGAGAGTCATCGGCCCCGACACATTGGGAATAACTCCTAGGTCGGTAAGTAACCCCTTCATCCAGATTGCTTCATGTGCTGCCTCCGAGGCTGCCATGTACTCCGCTTCACATGTAGATCCCGCTGAGGGACTCCTGGATTAGGGGGTATCTGGACAGCCGGACTATATACTTTGGCCGGACTGTTGGACTATGAAGATACAAGATTCAAGACTTTGTCCCATGTCCGGATGGGACTCTCCTTTGCGTGGAAGGCAAGCTTGGCGATTCGGATGTTAGATCCGCTTCTCTATAACCGACTTTGTGTAACCCTAGCCTCCTCTGGTGTCTATATAAACTGGAGGGTTTAGTCCGTAGGACAAGAACAATCATAATCATAGGCTAGCTCCTAGGGTTTAGCCTCAAAGATCTCGTGGTAGATCAACTCTTGTGATACTCATATCACCAAGATCAATCAAGCAGGAAGTAGGGTATTACCTCCATCGAGAGGGCCCGAACCTGGGTAAAACATCGTGTCCCCTGCCTCCTGTTACCATTAGCCTTAGACGCACAGTTCGGGACCCCCTACCCGAGATCCGCCGGTTTTGACACCGACATTGGTGCTTTCATTGAGAGTTCCACTGTGTCGTCGCTATAAGGCTCGATGGCTCCTCCAATCATCAACAACGACGCAGTCCAGGGTGAGACTTTTCTCCCTGGGCAGATCTTCGTGTTCGGCAGCTTCGCATTGCGGGCCAATTCGCTTGGCCATTTGGAGCCGATCGACAGTTACGGCCCTGGCCATCAGGTCAGATTCGGGAACTTGAATTACACGGCCAATATCTATGGAGACTTGATCTTCAACGGATTCGGGCCTGTGCCAGGAGCGCCGAACGGTCATGACGAGCACGACTTAAATCTGCTGTCGGACAATATTCGGAATATCGCACCTACAGTAGCTCCGGACCTAAATCCGGAGCAGATCGCGTCGCCCGAAGATGGGTTGATGGACCCCGCCACGGAGGCCGCATACCCATCAGTGATAGAGCTGAACACAGACTCCACCTCTAAGGAAACCTGTGTCACCAGACCCCCGGACTTGTGTCCGGCTATAGGTTCCGAGCCGCGCGCATCCATGCCCATCAAATCCGATTGGGCTCCGGTAATGGAGTTCACCGATGCGGATATCTTTCAGCACTCTCCCTTCTACGACGTACTTAATTTATTAAAGTCTCTCTCTTTGTCAGGATACTCTTTGCCGAACTATGTCCGGCTCGAGTGGGAAGCAGATGACGAAGAAATTCTTTACCCACCCACCACCCACTTCATTGCCACTGTCGATGATTTAACCAATGTGATTGAATTCTACTCCGAAGACATTGATTGTATGGACGACGATGCAGGAGAAGAACAGGAACCACCGCCCATAGGGCGCTGGACAGCCACATCCTCGTATGATATATACATGGTGGACACCCCCAAAGAAAACAATGGCGATGAGGCAATAGAGGATAACCCCTTAGGGAAGCAATCAAAGCATGGGCGTCATCGGCGCCGCTCTAAGCCCCGCCGCAGCAATACCGACACAGGAGACGAAAACAATCCGGATGGTGCCCAAGATGAATACAATCCCGATCTGCCCACCTTCGAGCAGGCCAAACAAGAAGACAGGCAGGTTAGCCCAGATGAATAGGCGACAGACGGATACTTGGAGGATGACAACTATATGCCTCCCTCCGAAGACAAGGTGAGCCTCAGCGATGATGAATTTGGCATGCCTGAGGATCCTGTAGAACAGGAGCACTTCAAGCGCCAGCTTATAGCCACTGCAAGAAGCCTGAAAAAGAAACATCACCAGCTCCAAGCTGATCAAGATCTGCTCACAGACAGATGGACTGAGGTCCTGGCATCCGAGGAATACGGACTCGAGCGCCCCACCAAAGGTTACCCAAAGCACAAGTTGCTACCTCAACTCGAGGAGGAGGTCCTAAAGCCCACACTACCAGCACAGGACGAGGCTGACCGGCCACCTCGTGGCCGGGATAAAACGGTGTATCAACCCGAATACTAGCCCGCACCCCCACGCCAATACACTACGGCCCGGGGCAATAAGCATGACCTGCGAGAAATATTGGAAAACAAAGCAGGATAGCTAAGATCGAGCTACGGATCGCGGGGGTGCACACCAACACATGACGATGATCGTCATGCCGGATACACTATCAACAAGTCCGACCGAGCCGAACATAACCGACAAGACTTATTCGAACTGCGTAGTAACATAGCCAACCATAGAGGCGCCGCACACCCCCTTTGCTTCACTGACGAAGTAATGGATCATGAATTCCCAGAAGGGTTTAAACCCGTAAACATTGAATCATATGATGGCACAACATACCCCTCGGTATGGATCGAAGATTTCATTCTCCACATTCACATGGCCCGCGGTGATGACCTACACGCCATCAAGTATCTTCCCCTTAAGCTCAAAGGACCAGCCCGACACGGGATGAATTGCCTGCCGGAAAACTCCATCGGCAGTTGGGAAAACCTGGAGGATGCATTCCTGGACAACTTCCAAGGCACCTACGTGCGAACTCCGGATGCTGATGACCTAAGTCACAATACCCAACATCCCGGAGAGTCAGCCAGGAAATTCTGGACTCGGTTCCTAACTAAAAAGAACCAAATTATCGAGTGTCCGAACGCCGAAGCCCTGGCGGCCTTTAAGCATAATATACGCGACGAGTGGCTCGCCCGACACCTCGGCCAAGAAAAACCGAAGTCCATAGCGGCCCTCACGACACTCATGACCCGCTTCTGCGCGGGCGAGGACAGTTGGCTGGCTCGCAGTAGCACCACGCCAAGATACTCCGGCACTTCAGATGTCCGTGATAGCAGCGGCAAGCCACGGCAAACAGACATAAGCGCCGGAACAATGGTGAGAACACCGAAGATACGGCAGTAAATGCCGGATTCAGCGGCTCATAACCCGGTGAGTGGAAAAAGCCATTTAAAAGAAACAATCCGGGATCGTCCAGTCTAGACCGCATACTCGACCACTCGTGCCAAATTCACGACACCCCTGATGAGCCAGCCAATCACACCAACATAGATTGTTGGGTGTTCAAACAGGTCGTCAAGTTGAATGCCGAAAACAAGGGGCTGCACAACGATGATGACGAGGAGCACCGGCGTCCGAACACTGGGGGACAGAAAAAATTTCCACCCTAGGTGAAAACGGTAAACATGATCTATGCCACCCACATTTCCTAACAGGAACGAAAGCGTGCACTAAGGGACGTCTATGCGATGGAACCAGTCGCCCCAAAGTTCAACCCATGGTCATCCTGTCCGATCACTTTCGACCGCAGGGACCACCCTACCAGCATCCGTCACGGCGGTCCAGCCGCATTGGTCCTTGACCCAATCATCGACGGATTCCACCTCACGTGAGTCCTTATGGACGGTGGCAGTAGCCTGAACCTTCTTTATCAGGACATAGTGCACAAAATGGGCATTGATCCCTTAAGGATCAAACCCACAAAAACCACCTTCAAAGGTGTAATTCTAGGTGTAGAGGCCCGTTGTACGGGCTCAATAACACTGGAAGTGGTCTTCGAATCTCCGGATAACTTCCGAAGCGAGGAGCTAATCTTCGATATCGTCCCTTTCCGCAGTGGCTATCATGCACTGCTTGGATGAACCACATTCTTTCGATTCAATGCGGTACCACACTATGCATACCTTAAGCTCAACATGCCAGGACCTTGCGGGGTTATAACAGTAAATGGAAACACATACTGCTCTCTCCGTACAGAGGAGCACACTGCGGCCCTCGTGGCAGAAATACAAAGCAGCCTTCTTCAGCAAACTGCCAATTCGGAGATGACAACCCCGAACACCGTCAAGCGAGTCCGGAGTACTTTGCAACAGGACCGTCAGGCACGCCAAGAGCGGGACTAGCAATCCGGCCTCCGCCCTAGCCCCATTCAGGCAGAATTTGTGCCGCGCATACACAATTACGCACTCAAAATACCATGGGCATAGTTGGAGGCGCAACAACGGTGCGGTCCATAGTGCGGTTCAACCGCCACGAGACCCACGTACCTTTATAACCTTCTTTCTCTTTCAGGACCCTACTTTCAAGCATCTCCTTCAGAGAACCTGCTCATCGGACTCATCACAGGAGGGAAAACCAAGGAGGCGCGAGGCTTTGCGCACAAAGGGAATACCCAGGTGGTCTCTGTTAATGATCGTTATACCTGTTTTACATACCCGCATGCGGCTTGCCCTTGGATAGGACATGTTAAATAGTCCTATTTGTTTCTTCTTAACGCTTTAATTGTACACATACGCTTTGACGTATTATTTATTAAACAACGGGAAACAATATATAGCGTAACCTCATTATTACTATCTTCATACTTTCCCTTGAATGTTTATTCCGTACACTCTGGTACGATCAGTTTGCCAGGGGCTTCTTATTGTGCCCCATAACACGGCAAGAAAAGTCCGAACACTTTCGAAAGTGTGGCACCGCGAACTTATAGCATTATATGCATCAGCTCCAAATCATGTCTTGGGTCAATAGTTGGGTTTGCCCGGCTCCCTTGCTTTGGTACCTTACATTCCGTTATATCGGCTAAGGTAGCGCAGGGAGAACTACAGCGATTGTGTCCCAGTTCTTCCAGACGAGTGCCTCAGTAGAGAAAGCCGAAAACTGGCTGTCATGATGTGGCGAGAGTTGGTCGTTGTTCGAGAGGTACTAAATCCTTAAAGATTTTTCCGCTTCAGGCGAGGAATTGGCCTTGTCCGATTTAGGCGTGTATAGCGTCCTATGTTCGGTCTTCCGACTGCTATGGGCTTCGCCGAAGTTTAAAATTATAGACTTCTATGGCTAAGTGAGAGTTATAAAGCCGCATAGTCTGATTGCCTGGTTCGCTGCGCTAAACACCTCCTTAAAGGACCAAGAATTTGGATAAAGAGTGTTTGGGTTTTCCAAGAACACCCCAGTACTAGTTACGTGGGGGCGGAAGCAGACGACTGGCCTACTTTCAGACTTTTTATAAATAGCCACACAGAAGGTAAGATTTTCAATCCAAAAACGTTACATCACGCAGACGAATTCGTTTTCACATTACAGAAGGACATGGGTACATTCACTCAAAAATTATGTCCTTGGTACATTCATCGGCCACAAGGCGAGCGCCTTTCATAACGCCATCATAATATGTCTCGGGGTAGCGATGCGCCTTACCCTCCGGTGGTCCATCCTTCACCAGCTTCTCTGCATCCAGTTTGGCCCAATGTATCTTTGCATGGGCAAAGGCCCGGCGGGCACCCTCAATACAAACGGATTGCTTAATAACTTCAAGCCGCGGATAGGCATGTACCATCCTCTTTATAAGGCCGAAGTAGCTGTCGGGCAGGGACTCACCAGGACACATCCGGACTATGAGGTCCTTCATGGCCAGCTCGGCCGCCCTGTGGAGTTCGACCAATTGGTTCAGTTGGTCACTCAGAGGCATTGGGTGTTCGGCTCCAGTATACTGGGACCAGAACAGCTTCTCCGTCGAGCTCCCCTCTTCGGCACGGTAGAACTCCGTGGCATCTGATATGCTGCGTGGCAGATCTGCGAATGCCCCTGGAGAAGTCCGAATTCGGGTAAGTAAAAGAAATGTCTCCTCCACATGCTTACTTTGCATAATGAATGCCTTACCCGCCACTATCTTCTTGGCCGCCTGGATTTCTTGGAGGGCCTTTGGGCTTTGGCCTTGGCGTCTTTCGCGCTCTGGAGGGCCTTTGCAAGCTCAGACTCTTGTGTCTTGAAGTCACGCTCCAAGGACTCGAATTTCTTGCCGAACTCCTGGAGCTCTTGTTGTACCTCGCTCACCCGAGCATCTTGCTTTCCATGCTCAGTGCGCTCCGTTACCGCTTTGTCTTCGGCCTCGGATAGCGCTTTCTTCAGGGCCGCCACTTCGGTCGTGGCCCCTATGAAAAATCATGATGTATTTTTGTTAACATCATTAATTTTTCTTTTATATGACACATGGACGGGGCATGACTTACCCTTGTTCTCCTCGAGCTGCCTCTTAGTGAGGCTGAGCTCCTCTTTGACCTGCTTCAGGTCCCGCTCGAGTCCGGCGACCTCGGTAGTGCGGGCGGCAACGGACAGTAGCAACGCCTGCTTACTCACACAAACATTCATTATTAGACTCCTGCGGATAAAAAATTGACCCTCCGTTTGGCTTTTCTTTCCGAGCACCAAATAGAGCATCAGGGGCTACTGTCTATTGGGTGATAATTTATCACACTCTTGATTACTTACCTCAAAGCCCGTTAGGAGGCTGGTGCAGGCTTCGGTCAATCCACTTTTGGCGGACCGAATCTTGTGAATCACCGTACTCATAAGAGTACGGTTCTCTTCATCAATGGAAGCGCCGCAAAGCACTTCCAGCAGACTATCCGATGCCTCCGGCGCGACGGAGGTCATCGGCATGGCCGGCTCGCCCTCCTTAGCGAGGGGCTGCCTACCTGAATCCAGAACCTTTGGAGGTTCTGGTGCAGTGTCCGGCTGGGGGACTGACTTGCTGCGGCTCTCGTCAGCATAGCCTATGGGGATCTTACCCCCCATGTGCCCGGCATCTGGAATTTCGCCTTGGGGCATCTCCACAAGCGCCGCCCCCTGTTCTAGTATCCTTTGGGATAACACCTCAGTGTGATCCGCGGGCCGGGGGGTGGCGGCCGTCGGGAGTGAATTCATCTCCGACTCGCTCAGGGACCCATCCGAAGAGGACACCTCGAGATGGGACCCGGCTAGACTGCATAAGCATGTTCGGCATTATTACAATCTATGAAGTTAAGGCGCACGAAAAGTATTACAGAGTGCGGACACTTACGATCTTGCCAGGGGCTTGCCCCTGGGCAGCCACTCCTCCTCGCTATAGGCGACCGTGGTGGAGTGATCCGGAAGGGATGACTTTCCCTTCTTCGGCGTCCTAGCCTCCCCCTGTGGGGCGGCTTTTCTTTTCTTCTCCTCCCTAGTGTGGGGAGGGGGAATTTCTTCATGTTTCCCGCCGTCTCCGTGGGAGGAATCTGCCTCGCCGTTCTCGGACAACGAGTCGAGTACGGCTCTACGCCGGAGACCTTTCCTAGTCCCCGCGGCCGCTTTCTTGGACCTTTCGGCCTCCCCGGATGGGGCGGCCTTCTTCTTCTTTTTTTCCCCCCTTCGTGGGAGGAGCGCGCCTCATCATCTTCGGATGAGGCGTCCGGTGTAACCTTGCGCCAGAGACCCTTCCTGGTCCCCATGGCCTTCTTTTTGGCCTTCTTTTCCGGCACCTTGTAAGGCGCCAGAACTAGCATCTCCGCCAGGAGTGCGGTTGCTGGATCTTCCGGCAGCGGAGCCGGACAGTCGATACGCTCCGCCGTCACCATGTAATCCTGTTCGGTAAACATGGTGACTTAAAATCCTCCCACGAATAAGCTGGGAAAGGTACATCTAGTGATATTTAGAGAACTTACCGGATTGGTGAGCCGCGCGGCGCTGAGTCTGCGGTCCTTGTATGTGGGAGGAGGTACTTCGGTGCCCTTGAAAAGCACCTTCTAGACGTCCTTATGCATCATGTCGAAAAGCTCTTGCAGCGTCTGGTGTTCGGCCGGATCGAACTCCCACAGATTGAATGCCCGTCTTTGGCACGGAAGGATCCGGCAGAAGAGCATAACCTGGATCACGTTGACAAGCTTGATCTTCTTATCCATCATGTTTTGATGCAGTTCTGAAGTCCGGTCAGCTCCGCAGTTTCGCCCCAGGCCAGGCCTTTCTTTTCCCAGGAGGTGAGCCACATGGGGATTCCGGATCGCAATTCGGGGGCCGCTCCCCAGTTGGCGTCATGCGGCTCAGTGATGTAGAACCACCCCGATTGCAACCCTTTCATGATCTCCACGAAGGAGCCATCAAGCCAGGTAACGTTGGGCATTCTGCCCACCATGGCGCCTCCGCACTCCGCTTGCTTGCCGCTCATGATCTTCGGCTTTACGCAAAAGATTCGTAGCCATAGGCCGAACTGGGGCTTGATGCGGAGGAATGCCTCGCACATGACAATAAACGCCGAGATGTTGAGGACGAAATTTGGGGCTAGATCATGGAAGTCTAGCCCATAGTAAAACATGAGCCTGCGGACAAATGGGTGAAGTGGAAATCCTAGTCCGCAGATGAAATGAGAGAGGAACACTACTCTTTCCCGAGACTTTGGAGTGGGGGTGATCTGTCCCTCCGCTGGAAGCCTGTGCGCGATGTTTGCGGCCAGGTATCCGACCGCCTGAAGCTTGGTAATGTCCTCCTACCTGATGGAGGAGGCCATCCACTTGCCTCCCACTCCGGACATGCTGTGAATGGTCCTACGGAGAAGGTGAGAACTTGGGCGCTGGGGCTTGAAAGTGCGAGAATGGATGAGCGAAGGAGGAAGAAGGCGTGGGTAAAAATGGGGGATCCTTATCCCTTTATAGAGGTGGCGAAAACTGTGCGCCTCCCCGCTTGCCTGATAAAATCGCTTATTTTCCAAGCGCCACGTTAAATGGCACGGTTGGGTTACCCATACCTATATTAATGAGAATCCCATGATAAGGGCACATGATCTCTGCTTCGACAAGACGTGCCAAGGAAACCGCCTCGCAATATGTGTGGTGGCTGGTTGTGGGAAAACGGTTCGAATAATGACTCGGACATGGTGTGATGTCACGTTATCTAAAGTTTTCAGTAGATTAGATTTGTGGAATGTTGTTCTCTCTACGGTGGTGTGAAATTCGTCTTGCAGAGCCGGACACGATTTAAGTGTTTGAGATTTACTTTGGAGTATTCGGAGATGGAACCCGCCTTGCAATGCCGAAGACAATCTGCGTGCTGGACTCATCGTCTTTGAAGCCTGGTTCAGGGGCTACTTAGGGAGTCCTGGATTAGGGGGTATCCGGACAGCCGGACTATATACTTTGGCCGGACTGTTGGACTATGAAGATACAAGATTCAAGACTTCGTCCCATGTCCGGATGGGACTCTCCTTTGCGTGGAAGGCAAGCTTAGCGATTCAGATGTTAGATCTCCTTGTCTGTAACCGACTCTGTTTAACCCTAGCCTCCTCCGGTGTCTATATAAAACGGAGGGTTTAGTCCATAGGACAAGAACAATCCTAATCATTGGCTAGCTCCTAGGGTTTAGCCTCAAAGATCTTGTGGTAGATCAACTCTTGTAATACTCATATCATCAAGATCAATCAAGCAGGAAGTAGGGTATTACCTCCATCGAGAGGGCCCGAACTTGGGTAAAACATCGTGTCCCCTGCCTCCTGTTACCATTAGCCTTAGACGCATAGTTCGGGACCCCCTACCCGAGATCCGCCAGTTTTGACACCGACACCCGCCATGACGCTTTGCTTGCTACTGCACCAGCTTACTTCCCCACCATTCAAAATATACACGTATCCGGTTTGTGACTTGGAGTCATCCAGATCTGTGTTGAAGCTAGCATCGACGTAACCCTTTATTACGAGCTCTTTGTCACCTCCATAAACGAGAAACATATCCTTAGTCCTTTTCAGGTACTTTAGGATATTCTTGACCGTTGTCCAGTGTTCCATGCCGGGATTACTTTGGTACCTTGCTATCAAACTCACGGCAAGGTTTACATCAGGTCTGGTACACAGCATGGCATACAAAATAGACCCTATGGCCGAGGCATAGAGGATGACACTCATCTTTTCTCTATCTTCTACCGTGGTCGAGCATTGAGCCGAGCACAATTTCACACCTTGCAACACAGGCAAGAACCCCTTCTTGGACTGATCCATATTGAACTTCAATATCTTATCAAGGTATGTGCTTTGTGAAATACCTATGAGGCGTATCGATCTATCTCTATAGATCTTGATGCCTAATATATAAGCAGCTTCTCCAAGGTCCTTCATTGAAAAACACTTATTCAAGTAGGCCTTTATGCTGTCCAAAAGTTCTATATCATTTCCCATCAACGGTATGTCATCCACATATAATATGCGAAATGCTACAGAGCTCCCACTCACTTTCTTGTAAACGCAGGTGTCTCCATAAGTCTACATAAAAACAAACGCTTTGATCATTTCATCAAAGCGAATGTTCCAACTCCGAGATGCTTGCACCAGCCCATAGATGGATCGCTGGAGCTTGCATACCTTGTTAGCATTCTTAGGATCGACAAAACCTTTCGGTTGCATCATATACAGTTCTTCCTTAAGATAGCCGTTAAGGAATGCCGTTTTGACGTCCATTTGACATATCTCATAATCATATAATGCGGCAATTGATAACATGATTCGGACGGACTTCAGCCTCGCTACGGGTGAGAAAGTCTCATTGTAGTCAACGCCTTGAACTTGTCAATAACCCTTAGTGACAAGTCGAGCTTTATAGATGGTTACATTACCATCTATGTCCGTGTTTTTCTTAAAGATCCAGTTATTTTCTATCGCTCGCCGATCATCGGGCAAGTCTGTCAAAGTCCATACTTTGTTTTCATACATGGATCCTATCTCGGATTGCATGGCTTCAAGCCATTTGTTGGAGTCTGGGCCCTTCATTGCTTCTTCATAGTTCGAAGGTTCACCGTTGTCTAACAACATGATTTCCAGGACAGGGTTGCCATACCATTCTGGTGTGGAATGTGTCCTTGTGGACCTACGAAGTTTAGTAGAAACTTGATCCGAAGTACCTTGATCATTATCATTAACTTCCTCTCTAGTCAGTGCAGGCACCACATGAACATCTTCCTGAGCAGCGCTACTTTCCGGTTCAAGAGGTAGTACTTCATCAAGTTCCACTTTCCTCCCACTTACTTCTTTCGAGAGAAACTCTTTCTCCAGAAAGGACCCGTTCTTGGCAACGAAGATCTTGCCTTCGAATCTGAGGTAGAAGGTATACCCAATGGCTTCCTTAGGGTATCCTATGAAGACGCATTTTTCCGACTTGGGTTCAGGATTTTTAGGTTGAAGTTTCTTGACATAAGCATCACATCCCCAAACTTTTAGAAACGACAGCTTAGGTTTCTTCCCAAACCATAATTCATACGGTGTCGTCTCAACGGATTTGGAGGGTGCCCTATTTAAAGTGAATGTAGCTGTCGCTAAAGCGTATCCCCAAAATGATAGCGGCCAATCAGTAAGAGACATCATAGATCGCACCATATCCAATAGAGTGCGATTACGATATTTGGACAAACCGTTACGCTGAGGTGTTCCAGGCGGCGTGAGTTGTGAAACGATTCCATATTTCCTTAAGTGCGTACCAAACTCATGACTTAAATATTCCCCCCCACGATCTGATCATAAGAACTTTATTTTTCTATCACGTTGATTCTCCACCTCATTCTGAAATTCCTTGAACTTTTCAAAGGTCTCAAACTTGTGTTTCATCAAGTAGACATACCCATATCTACTTAAGTCATCAGTGAGGGTGAGAATGTAATGATAGCCACCGCGAGCCTCAACGCTCATTGGACCGCACACATCAGTATGTATAATTTCCAATAAGTTGGTTGGTCACTCCATTGTTTCGGAGAACGGAGTCTTGGTCATTTTGCCCATGAGGCATGGTTCGCACGTGTTAAATGATTCATAATCAAGAGACTCCAAAAGTCCATCTGCATGGAGCTTCTTCATGCGTTTGACACCAATGTGACCAAGCCACAGTGCCACAGGTTTGTGGGACTATCATTATCAATCTGACATCTTTTGGTATTCACACTATGAATATGTGTAACATCACGTTCGAGATTCATTAAGAATAAACCATTGACCAGCGGGGCATGACCATAAAACATATCTCTCATATAAATAGAACAACCATTATTCTCGGATTTAAATGAGTAGCCATCTCGCATTTAACGAGATCCAGATACAATGTTCATGCTCAAAGCTGGAACTAAATAACAATTATTGAGGTTTAAAACTAATCCCGTAGGTAAATGTAGAGGTAGCATGCCGACGGCGATCACATCGTCCTTGGAACCATTCCCGACGTGCATCGTCACCTCGTCCTTCGCTAGTCTCCACTTATTCCGCAGCTCATGTTTTGAGTTACAAATATGAGCAACCGCACCGGTATCAAATACCCGGGAGCTACTACGAGTACTGGTAAGGTACACATCAATAACATGTATATGACATATACCTTTGGTGTTGCCGGCCTTCTTGTCCGCTAAGTACGTGGGGCAGTTCCGCTTCCAGTGACCGTTTCCCTTACAATAAAAGCACTCAGTCTCAGGTTTGGGTCCGTGCTTTGGCTTCTTCCCAGCAACTGGCTTACCGGCCGCGGGAACTCCCTTGCCGTCTGTCGGTGTCAAAACCGGCGGATCTCGGTAGGGGGTCCCGAACTGTGCATCTAGGCAGATGGTAACAGGAGACAAGGGACACGATATTTTTACCCAGGTTCGGGCCCTCTCGATGGAGGTAAAACCCTACTCCTGCTTGATTAATATTGATGATATGAGTAGTACAAGAGTAGATCTACCACGAGATCGGAGTGGCTAAACCCTAGAAGCTAGCCTACTGTATGATTGTTGTTCGTCCTATGGACTAAAACTCTCTGGTTTATATAGACACCTGAGAGGGCTAGGGTTATACAGAGTCGGTTACAATGGGAGGAGATCTTCATATCGTATCGCCAAGCTTGCCTTCCACGCCAAGGAAAGTCCCATCCGGACACGGGACGGAGTCTTCAATCTTGTATCTTCATAGTCCGGGAGTCCGGCCAAAGGTCTTAGTTTGGCCATCCGGACACCCCCTAATCCAGGACTCCCTCAGTAGCCCCTGAACTAGGCTTCTGTCACGCCCAATATGCGATACTATCCTAAAGAGACTCGAAGGTCCCACCAAGGATAGAACCGCATATTGAAACGCTTTTGCAAGGTGGATATCATTACATCAACATTACATAATAGAGAGGGATACATACCAGAGGCATACAATGCCACACGAATACAACATCATCTTACATAAGAGCATCATCCGACTACGGATGAAACACAAACAGAAACTCAAACGACATCCACCCTGCTAGCCCAGGCTGCCGACCTGGAACCTATCCCCTGATCGAAGACGAAGCAGAAGAAGAACTCCAAGACAAGCAAACATCGCTCTTGCGTCATGATCATCGCATAAACCTGTACCTGCAACTGTTGTTGTAGTAATCTGTGAGCCACGAGGACTCAGCAATCCCATTACCATGGGTATCAAGACTAGCAAAGCTTAATGGGAAAGGAAGGGGTAAAGTGGTGAGGTTGCGGCAGCGACTAAGCATATATGGTGGCTAACATACGCAAATAAGAGCGAGAAGAGAAGCAAAGGAACGGTCGTCAACTAGTAATGATCAAGAAGTGATCCTGAACTCCTACTTATGTCAAACATAACCTAGAAACCGTGTTCACTTCCCGGACTCCGCCGAAAAGAGACCATCATGGCTACACACACGGTTGATGCGTTTTAATTCGGATCTGGTGTCAAGTTATCTACAACCGGACATTAACAAATTCCCATCTGCCTATAACCGCATGCACGGCTTTCGAAAGATTATACCCTGCAGGGGTGTCCCAACTTAGCCCATGATAAGCTCTCGCGATCAACGAAGGATATACCTTCTCCCAGGAAGACCCGATCAGACTCGGAATCACGGTTTACAAGACATTTCGACAATGTTAAAACAAGACCAGCAAAGCCGTCCGATGCGCCGAAAAATCCCGATAGGAGCTGCACATATCTCGTTCTCAGGGCAACACCGGATGAGACATCCTACGAGTAAAACCAGACCTCGAGTTTCCCCGAGGGGGCCCCGCAGTCTACTCGGTTCGGACCAACACTTAGACAAGCACTGGCCCGGGGGGGCTAAAATAAAGATGACCCTTGGGTTGGCCAACCCAAGGGAAAGGTATAGGTGGTGGTGAGGCAAATGGTAAAACCAAGGTTGGGCCTTGCTGGAGGAGTTTTATTCAAAGCAAACTGTCAAGGGGGTCCCATAAATCACCCGACCGCGTAAGGAACGTAAATCCGGGAACATAACACCGGTATGACGGAAACTAGGGTGGCAATAGTGGAACAAAACACCAGGCATAAGGCCGAGTCTTCCACCCTTTACCAAGTATATAGATGCATTAATAATATAAGAGATATTGTGATATCCCAACCAAAATCCTGTCCACCATGGAGCAATCGTCAACTTCACCTGCAACTAACAACGCTATAACAGGGCTAAGCAAAGCGGTAACATAGCCAAACAACGGTTTGCATAGGAAAGGTATCAAAGGTTAGAGGTTCATGGCAATATGGGAGGCTTGATGAGATAAAGATAGGTAACGCATCATAGCGATAGAACGAAGCAACTAGCATAGCAATGATAGTAGTGAGATCCAGGGTAGCGGTCATCTTGCCTGAAATCCTGCAAGGAAGAAGAACGAGTCCATGAAGAAGACGAACGGATGAAGCCGAACCAAGCGTAGACGAACGAATCCTCACGATTGCAACGAAACAGGAACTATCAAAAAGAAGCACACAACATAGTAAACAAACCAAACATAATCAAGGCATGATGCACAAACAAGCATGATGCATGACAAGCCTACATGAAGCTACTCATGGCAAGGGATGATGCAAACAAGAGCAACACATCAAGGCAAGTTTAAATGAGGCCGAGAACAACATATAGCAATTCCGGTAAGTCCTAATATGCATATTTCGAAATTGGTCCAGATCTGAATAAACCTTATGTTCAAGTTGTTCAACAGCAAGTTAAGATGCAACAAGATGATCTACACGAAATTCTAGTCAAGTTACATATAAAGTTCATTTAGTTTGGAGCTACGGCCTAGAAGCTATGAGCAAAACAAGTTAAACATGGCATTGATGCAAAATGCATAAAAACAACAAGCAAACACCTCAAAACAAGGATGCAACATGATAATATGAAGCTACATGCAAAATCAAGCAAGTTTTATGTAGAGCACACTCAAAACGGAGCAACGGTTCAACACACAAACACTATACAAGTTATAGCAACAATCTGTCCAAAACAGCAACTAGGCATATTGTAAGCATCAAAACAACATGCTACAACACCTCAACATAATAACAAAAGGCATGGGCATGATGTACAGGTAAAGCATAACAAAACATGTACACTGAGCTATCTCCGGAAACTACTAGAACATGCTCAAACACACATGGCAAGATTGCAAATAATATCAGTTTCAGACTTCGTAGAAAATAACATCAGGTTGCAATGTTCAGAGCTATAAAACAACATGTTACAGGAACTTATCATGGCAAACAAAGGCATGGCATGAATCTACTAATTGCATAGAACAAGAGTCCCTTACTGACCATAAGCCAAAAAGGAACAGAAAATATGATGGTACCCATGTAAACATGGCAGGTTATTTTACAGATTCAAACATGGCAGAAACAACGATATGAAGGCATGTTGGTGAGCTTGTACCACTCACCACAGAGCAATATATGGCATGGCAAGGCAACCAACAGTAAGAAGGCATGTTTATGAAGCTAAGCATGGCAATAGCAAGGTCATAGGGTGCATGGAACACTAGCAACAATCATGGCAACAACTGAACTTAATATTAACAGGCTGACAGCAACATTATTTAGCAACTTTGGAGCAAGCTATGAACAATTTACAGCAAGCTATAAATGGAACCAGGGGCATGGATAGTTAGAGGATGACATGTAGAACAAAAGATATTTAGTGATCATCTCCAGATTATGCATAGAATGATTTGTAGCAGCAGGTTTACATAGCATCACGAAATAACAGATTCAGCCTAGCAAAACAGCAACAACAAGTACCTTACTTAACAAGCTCGATATACTCACCACCATGGTTTTCAATTCCAGTTTCAAAAAAATTTTAGCACCAACCGAAATCACTGAAATTCAGTGAATTTCAGTGATTTCAGTTTCCATTTCAGCCAAATGACCGAAATATTCACTTGAATTCAATTAAAATTTTGAAAAAAATAAAAAATATTTTGAAAAATATTGGAATTGTTATGCTATACTGAAATTGCTGAAATATTTTGGCCGAAACGTAATATTTCAGTGTCTGCTGAAATTACTGAAATTCAGTGAATTTCACCGAAATCTCACTGAAAGTGAAAACCATGCTCACCACAAGTCATTGCATGACAATATAAGCATAGCATCAGTAAGAAGACATGTTTAAGAAACAAACCAAGGCAAGAACAAGTTCATAGCATGCAAGGATCAACTACAACAAGCTTGGCAAAATTGAATAACATGTAAACAATCTGCCAGGAAACATTTTGAAGCACAAGTAGAGCACAAAAATGACATGCTAGACTACTCCATAATTTCAACCAAGGGCATGGATGGATAGAGCATAACCATATGTTCAAAACACCCTTACTGAAGTATCTCAAAATATGCATGGATCTCTCTGTAGCATCATGTTTACATGGCATCACAATAGCAGCAGAACAGGGACTGAAATCAGCAACATCACGAGGCCTAGTTTGCATGCTTGTGCTAGTCACCACATTGATCACAAAAATACATGGTAATCACCTCTGTAAAGAAGACATGGCATAGTTCAAAACACATGTAGACATCAACCTCATAGGATGCACACATCAATCATGGCAAAAATGACAGAAGTGCATGTTCTGTTAACAGACAACAACCAACATTACGAAGCACTCTTGCAACGATGATTCAGGCATCAAGATGGACTCAAATGAACATGATGCAATGGAATGAAATGAAGTACTCGTTGAGACGAACAATTTGACATATTACACGCACAAAACGTAGCTACGGATGCAGAGATATGATGCGGTGAACATGGCATGATTATGCAAAAATATTCGGGACTCGGCCAAATTTCGAAAAAAAACATATGAGCATCATAAACTTAAAATGTGCATGGGCGGGATTTACAGGTTTAGCTCACCATGGGCTAAGCCCAGTTGAGGAGGAGGGAGTTGGGCCGGGCCTGGGCCGGCCCACGAGAGAAGCAAATGGGAGGCCGACTGGATCGGGGCACCTCCCCAATATGCCTGGAGAGCGGCGACGGCGGCGCTGCGGCGGAGGAGCGGTGGCCGGGGACGGTGCCGGCGGCGGGGACCGGCCGGATCGGGCGGCGGCGGCCCGAATCTGGAGGAGAGACGCGGCACCGCGGCGGCGGAGGAGGGAGGCGCGGGGCGGCGGCGACCGGACGCGGAGGCCGACGCGGGGACGGCGGTGTTCGGCGGCGAGCGGAGGCACCGGACGGCAGCGGAGGCGGGCGCGATCCTCGTCGCCGGGGCGACGCGGGCGGCGCCGGAGAGACGGGGCGGCGCGCAGGGGCCGCCTCGGGCCGCGGGCGGTCGATCGCCACGTGGCAGGCGGCCACTGGCGCGGGGTGGCGGCGCGGGACGTCCGGCGGGCACGGACATGTCCGGGCACGGAGAGGGATTTCGTCCGGCGACGCGAGGAGGAGGGGAGCTAGGGTTTGGACTGCGAAAATTTGGGGAGGGACACATATATATAGGTAGAGGGAGCTACGAGAGTCCAAATGAGGAGCGGTTTTCGGCCACGCGATCGTGATCGGACGGCGGAGAGCATTGAGGGGGGTTTGGTGGGTTTTCGGCCACTTTGGAGGGGTGTTGGGCTGCAAAGAGAGAGGGGGGATTACGGGCTACGCGGTTAACCGTTGGAGGATCAAACGAACTCGAAATGGCACGAAATTTGACAGGCGGTCTACCGGTGCTATACCAAGGCCGCTTGGCAAACCTCGGCGATTTTGAGAAAGTTTAACACCCGCTCACGAAGAGAGGCAAGAAGGGGACGCTGGATGACATAGGAGCGCCAGATTGCAAAACGGACAACGGGGAAAATGCTCGGATGCATGAGACGAACACGTATGCAAAATGAGATGCACATGATAACATGATAAAATGTAACATGCAAGCAAATGACATGGCAACAACGACGAATAACTGGCAGACACTTGGCGCATCAAAACTGGGGCATTACAACACTCCTCCACTAACAAGAGATCTCGTCCCGAGATCTTATGACCGAGACAGAAGGGAAAAGGGATGAGGTGAAGCAAGAACTGAAGAGAAGAAGCAAAGAATCGAGAGCACTCGAGAATAAGAGAGGAACGACAAGAATGACGAGAATCGAAAGCTCACGGAATGAGATAGACTATGAAACCACTCCGGTTAGAACGAGATAAGAAACGAATAAGACTGAAAGGATTTAGGCAGCACTCCGGCTGAAGATGGAAGGAAAAGAACATGAAATTGAGAGGATGGAATGATACTTGATGAAGACATGACACAAAACCTCCGGAAAGAATTAAAAGAGTTGAATGAAAAGAACGGAGAAGAAAATGAGAACTTGTGCCACGAATGAAATAGAAAGCAACCTTAGAAGAAGAGATTGAATGGAGTTGTTGAGAAAATTCAACAACGAAAAGAATAAGCTTGTCGTGGACTTATGGATAACATCTCAGAAATTATGAGGTGATAACCAGCCGCAAATGGAAATGATTGGATAACTGAGAAGTATGAAGGAATGCAAAACTCCAGTTCAAAAGAATACGGAGAATTAATTACACTTCGAGACGCGAGAAGAAAAGATACTTGAGCTCCTTCGATAATAATCTTGATGAGATATTAAAGAATGAATTAAATCATGAAGAACCACCGTGAAGAACTCCGGTAACAAAAGGATAATGAGATAGAATGAAGGATGAAAGAATAAGATGAGCCTTGTGATGATTTAGATGGAGGTTCCGACGAGATGGCCGAGGAAATTCGAACTCCGGGAAAAGAAAAGATGAAAACACTTGGAACTAGACTTTATTCACCAAGTACAAACTCCGAAGGAAGGGATTAATCACTTGGATGAAATAAGAATAAGATTTATTGTATGCTTATCCTTCATCAAATTAAATTGATGACAAGGAATGGATTTTTGCATACTACATATTCTTGAAAAGGATTGAGAAGTGACATGTCACAAACTTGAGAAGGTCTTCATGAACCACCGATAGAATTGGAAAGATCAAATGAGTAAAATGATGATCAAGGAAAAGAATCTTGAACGAACCACCGTAAGAATTCGAAAATGACTGATGAAAGGGGCTGAATCACCGAAAGAATTAGACGATCAAATATGCCTAAGGGGATTTAGTGAGACGAGAACTTAGAGATTGCGAATTGATTGAAGAATACTTCAACGAAGCACCGGGATAAATAGAGAATGATAACTGGAATGATGGCCTCCGGTGAAGCAAAACAGAAATCAACTTCTGACATACTCCGGATGGTTAAGAGAGAATAACTGACAAACTGAAATAATTCGAGAGGGTAACACGAAGCTAGAACCACGAATCTTCGAGAGAACGTGCAAGATTTAGAGGAAAACTCTTTTTCGGTCTTCAAAGATGAGAAAGACGACGAGAAACACCACCGAAATTGTTGAGAAACTCAGGAATAATGAAAAAGAGGAAGGATTGAACCAACAATGAAATGATTAAGAAACGATCTTGGAAAGGCATCTGACTGATGAAATTCATACTTACGTCAAACTTCAAAAGGATTTGAGAATAGCTCCGGGAAATCAGAAGAGTCAGGTAAGATCCTAGGAAAAGACCTGTGGGTTAGGGCCCACTGAAGAGAAAAAACACCGTTGAAAAGGATTGATGAACAGATAGATGATGCACCAGAACAAATGAAATATTTGAATGAGGTGACAACCTCGACTTAATTGGAACACAAACAAATCTCCTGAGAAGTCTTGAACACTCCGGAGGGATAAACTGGCGAGAGGCGAACAAGCAGGGAAAACACTTGAGCCGAGGAAAAGAATGAAATCACTACCAAAAATTAGAATTGAATCCACCAGAAAAGAGATGAAGAATGTCCACCGAGATGAGAATTCACCGGTTGAAATAATTTACGAAAGACTGAAGGGGCTCCACACGAATGAGATAGATGGTTGAGAGAGAGTCAGACTCCGGGAAGAAAAGGGTGGGAGGGCGGTAAAACAAAATCATCTTGGAAGGGGAAATCGACGAATATCTTAAAGAGAAAACACTGGTTGAAATCATTAAGGAGAGAGAGCAAAAAAAACTTCGCACGAGTAGGATGGATACTCGATTACAGACTCCGGTTCAGAAGAATACGGGGAGGGCGGGTGGGAAAGAAAACAACTGAGGATTGAACTTGCAAAGATGAAGAGACTTGAGTCAACTTGACGAGAAATGCGCCGGATGAAAAGAGAAGAGAACCAACGAACGAAAAACTAACTGCGTGAACCTAAAGAAAATTTGAAAGGGAAGAGGAGTAGTTCAAAACACGTACGTCAAGATTCCTGACCAGAGCGACGAAGGGGCTGAGGAGTAAAAATAATTCCTACTCTCCGATAAAACTAGACTCCGAAAACAGTTTTCTTCTAGACTCAACAACGACCAAACTACACGATCAATCAATGGGGGCTCCTAGGGTTGGTCGAGGCTCTGATACCAACTTGTCACGCCCAATATGCGATACTATCCTAAAGAGACTCGAAGGTCCCACCAAGGATAGAACCACATATTGAAACGCTTTTGCAAGGTGGATATCATTACATCAACATTACATAATAGAGAGGGATACATACCAGAGGCATACAATGCCACACGAATACAACATCATCTTACATAAGAGCATCATCCGACTACGGATGAAACACAAACAGAAACTCAAACGACATCCACCCTGCTAGCCCGGGCTGCCGACCTGGAACCTATCCCCTGATCGAAGAAGAAGCAGAAGAAGAACTCCAAGACAAGCAAACATCGCTCTCGCGTCATGATCGTCGCATAAACCTGTACCTGCAACATTTGTTGTAGTAATCTATGAGCCACGAGGACTCAGCAATCCCATTACCATGGGTATCAAGACTAGCAAAGCTTAATGGGAAAGGAAGGGGTAAAGTGGTGAGGTTGCGGCAACGACTAAGCATATATGGTGGCTAACATACGCAAATAAGAGCGAGAAGAGAAGCAAAGGAACGGTCGTCAACTAGTAATGATCAAGAAGTGATCCTGAACTCCTACTTATGTCAAACATAACCTAGAAACCGTGTTCACTTCCCGGACTCCGCCGAAAAGAGACCATCATGGCTACACACACGGTTGATGCGTTTTAATTCGGATCTGGTGTCAAGTTATCTACAACCGGACATTAACAAATTCCCATCTGCCTATAACCGCATGCACGGCTTTCGAAAGATTATACCCTGGAGGGGTGTCCCAACTTAGCCCATGATAAGCTCTCATGATCAACGAAGGATATACCTTCTCCCAGGAAGACCCGATCAGACTCGGAATCACGGTTTACAAGACATTTCGACAATGTTAAAACAAGACCAGCAAAGCCGTCCGATGCGCCGAAAAATCCCGATAGGAGCTGCACATATCTCGTTCTCAGGGCAACACCGGATGAGACATCCTACGAGTAAAACCAGACCTCGAGTTTCCCCGAGGGGGCCCCGCAGTCTACTCGGTTCGGACCAACACTTAGACAAGCACTGGCCCGGGGGGGCTAAAATAAAGATGACCCTTGGGTTGGCCAACCCAAGGGAAAGGTATAGGTGGTGGTGAGGCAAATGGTAAAACCAAGGTTGGGCCTTGCTGGAGGAGTTTTATTCAAAGGAAACTGTCAAGGGGGTCCCATAAATCACCCGACCGCGTAAGGAACGTAAAATCCGGGAACATAACACCGGTATGACGGAAACTAGGGTGGCAAGAGTGGAACAAAACACCAGGCATAAGGCCGAGTCTTCCACCCTTTACCAAGTATATAGATGCATTAATAATATAAGAGATATTGTGATATCCCAACCAAAATCCTGTCCACCATGGAGCAATCGTCAACTTCACTTGCAACTAACAACGCTATAAGAGGGCTAAGCAAAGCGGTAACATAGCCAAACAATGGTTTGCATAGGAAAGGTATCAAAGGTTAGAGGTTCATGGCAATATGGGAGGCTTGATGAGCAAAAGATAGGTAACGCTGCATAGCGATAGAACGAAGCAACTAGCATAGCAATGATAGTAGTGAGATCCAGGGTAGCGGTCATCTTGCCTGAAATCCTGCAAGGAAGAAGAACGAGTCCATGAAGAAGATGAACGGATGAAGCCGAACCAAGCATAGACGAACGAATCCTCACGATTGCAACGAAACAGGAACTATCAAAAAGAAGCACACAACATAGTAAACAAACCACACATAGTCAAGGCATGATGCACAAACAAGCATGATGCATGACAAGCCTACATTAAGCTACTCATGGCAAGGGATGATGCAAACAAGGGCAACACATCAAGGCAAGTTTAAATGAGGCCGAGAACAACATATAGCAATTCCGCTAAGTCCTCATATGCATATTTCGAAATTGGTCCAGATCTGAATAAACCTTATGTTCAAGTTATTCAACAGCAAGTTAAGATGCAACAAGATGATCTACACGAAATTCTAGTCAAGTTACATATAAAGTTCATTTAGTTTGGAGCTACGGCCTAGAAGATATGAGCAAAACAAGTTAAACATGAGATTGATGCAAAATGCATACAAACAACAAGAAAACACCTCAAAACAAGGATGCAACATGATAATATGAAGCTACATGCAAAATCAAGCAAATTTCATGTAGAGCACACTCAAAACGGAGCAACGGTTCAACACACAAACACTATACAAGTTATAGCAACAATCTGTCCAAAACAGCAACTAGGCATATTGTAAGCATCAAAACAATATGCTACAGCACCTCAACATAATAACAAAAGGCATGGGCATGATGTACAGGTAAAGCATAACAAAATATGAACACTGAGCTATCTCCGGAAACTACTAGAACATGCTCAAACACACATGGCAAGATTGAAAATAATATCAGTTTCAGACTTTGCAGAAAATAACATTAGGTTATAATGTTCAGAGCTATCAAACAACATGTTACAGGAACTTATCATGGCAAAAAAATGCATGTCATGAATCTACTAATTGCATAGAACAAGAGTCCCTTACTGACCATAAGCCAAAAAGGAACAGAAAATATGATGGCACCCATGTAAACATGGCAGGTTATTTTACAGATTCAAACATGGCAGAAACAACGATAAGAAGACATGTTGGTGAGCTTGTACCACTCATCACAGAGCAATATATGGCATGGAAAGGCAACCAACAGTAAGAAGGCATGTTCGTGAAGCTAAGCATGGCAATAGCAAGGTCATACGGTGCATGGAACACTAGCAACAATCATGGCAACAACTGAACTTAATGTTAACAGGCTGACAGCAACATTATTTCGCAAATTTGGTGCAAGATATGAAAAGCTACAGCAAGCTATAAATACAACAAGGAGCATGGATGGTTAGAGGATGACATGTAGAACAAAATATATTTAGTGATCATCTCCAGATTATGCATAGAATGATTTGTAGCAGCAGGTTTACATAGCATCACGAAATAACAGATTCAGCCTAGCAAAACAGCAACAACAAGTACCTTACTTAACAAGCTCGATACACTCACCACAAGTCATTGCATGACAAGATAAGCATAGCATCAGCAAGAAGACATGTTTATGAAACAAACCAAGGCAAGAACAAGTTCATAGCATGGAAGGATCAACTACAACAAGCTTGGTAAACTTGAATAACATGAAAACAATCTGCCAGGAAACATTTTGAAGCAAAAGTAGAGCACGAAAATAACATGCTAGACTACTCCATAATTGCAACCAAGGGCATGGATGGATAGAGCATAACCATATGTTCAAAACACCCTTACTGAAGTATCTCAAAATATGCATGGATATCTCTGTAGCATCATGTTTACAAGGCATCACAATAACAGCTGAACAGGGACTGAAATCAGCAACATCACGAGGCCTAGTTTGCATGCTTGTGCTAGTCACCACATTGATCACAAAAATACATGATAAGCATCTCTGTAAAGAAGACATGGCATAGTTCAAAACACATGTAGACATCAACCTCATAGGATGCACACGTCAATCATGGCAAAAATGACAAAAGTGCATGTTCTGTTAACAGACAGCAGCCAACATTATGAAGCACTCTTGCAACGATGATTCAGGCATCAAGATGGATGCAAATGAACATGATGCAATAAAATGAAATGAATTAATCGTTGAGACGAACAATTTGACATATTACACGCACAAAACGGAGCTACGGATGCAGAGATATGATGCGATGAACATGGCATGATTATGCAAAAATATTCGGGACTTGGCCAAATTTCGAAAAACAAAATATGAGCGTCATAAACTTAAAATGCGCACGGGCGGGATTTACAGGGGTAGCTCACCATGGGATAAGCCCAGTTGAGGAGGCGGGAGCTGGGCCGAGCCTGGGCCGGCCCATGAGGGAGGCGAACGGGAGGCCGGCTGGATCGGGGCACCTCCCCGATCGGGCTGGAGAGCGGCGATGGCGGCACTGCAGTGGAGGAGCGGTGGCCGGGGGCGGTGCCGGCGGTGGGGACCGGCCGGATCGGGCGGCGGCCCGGATCTGGAGGAGAGACGTGGCACCGCGGTGGCGGAGGAGGGAGGCGCGGGGCGGCGGCGACCGGACGCGGAGGCCGACGCGGGGACGGCGGTGTTCGGCAGCGGGCGG
This sequence comes from Triticum dicoccoides, assembly GCF_002162155.2. Taxonomy (NCBI): domain Eukaryota; kingdom Viridiplantae; phylum Streptophyta; class Magnoliopsida; order Poales; family Poaceae; genus Triticum; species Triticum dicoccoides. Next base: position 89,562,482 of record NC_041383.1, read on the forward strand.
AGGCGCCGGACGGCGGCGGAGGCGGGTGCGGTCCCGGCGACGAGGATCCGAGGCGGCGGGGCAACGTGGGCGGCGGCGGAGAGACGGGGCGGCGCACAGGGGCCGACTCGGGCCGCGGGGGCCGGGGACGGGCTGCGCGGGCCGGCGGTGGCGCGGGCAGTCGAGCACCACGTGGCAGGCGGTCACTGGCGCGGGGCGGCGGCGCGGGACGTCCGGCGGGCGCGGACATGTCCGGGCGCGGAGAGGGATTTCGTCCGGCGGCGCGAGGAGGAGGGGAGCTAGGGTTTGGACTGCGAAAATTCGGGGAGGGACACATATATATAGGTAGAGGGAGCTAGGAGAGTCCAAATGAGGAGCGGTTTTCGGCCACGCGATTGTGATCGAACGACGAAGAGCATGGAGGGGAGTTTGCTGGGTTTTGGGCCACTTTGGAGGGGTGTTGGGCTGCAAAGAGAGAGGGGGGTTACGGGCTATGCGGTTAACCGTTGGAGTATCAAACGAACTCCAAATGGCACGAAACTTGACAGGCGGTCTACCGGTGCTATACCAAGGCCGCTTGGCAAACCTCGGCTATTCCGAGAAAGTTTAACACCCGCTCACAAAGAGAGGCAAGAAGGGGACGCCGGATGACATAGGAGCGCCGGATTGCAAAACGGACAACGGGGAAAATGCTCGGATGCATGAGACGAACACGTATGCAAAATGAGATGCACATGATAACATGATAAAATGCAACAGGCAAGCAAATGACATGGCAACAACGACGAATAATTGGCAAACACCTGGCGCATCGAAACCGGGGCGTTACAGCTTCAATGACGAGGAGTCCGGCGCGCAAGTTGTCTTCAGCATCGCAAGGCGGGTTCTCCTTCAAATTCCCTGTACCCGTCGAATAGTGTCCGGCTTCTAGTGCGTGCTATCCTCCTCGGATTCTGTGCCCCATAATGACCATCTTCCACGCGTCAAACGAATGCGAAAAACCAGGGGATTTTCTTTTCACTTACCCCCCGGTTGCGTTAATGAGCCGCCCATAAAAGAGACGGGGATTTAGATCCAATTCGCACCATCTTCCCTCTGCGAGTTTTCATCAGAGCACCTCTGACAGGGATCCATTCCATCATGGCCAGTCGGTGCCGCTCCTCCTCTCACCTCTGCAGCCCTCGGCCCGGAGATTGGGGGCGGTGTTCCATCCCGAATAGCGAGTTAGTAGTGCTTCAGTCCAACGGGCTTCTCTCCCCAGCATATATGGTCCCAGTTCGAGTCAGGATTGCTGCCTATAGCGGCGGAGAGCAGGCGAAGAGCATCCCCAATCCCTCTCAAGGAGAACGGGTATGCTTAGTCCCTTATTTGATGAGAGGACTAGGATTTCCGATTCATTCGTTTCTCCGAGGGTTGCTGGAGTTCTACGGCCTCCAACTACACAACCTCACGCCCGCCTCCATTCTGCACATTGCGGGCTTCGTGGCCCTCTGCTAGCTGTTCTTGGGCATTGAGGCCATTTCACGCTGTGGAAGAGGTTGTTTTGCCTTGTGCCCCGTTCTCAGGAGGGGTCTATTTATCAGGTGGGCGGAGCCGAACTATGGCGCATCGCCGGGACCGGATATCTATCTGGTACCCCAAAGAGGGCGTTCGAAGACTGGCCCTCAGAGTGGTTTTATATAGATGACGTCCCCCTGCTGGACCCTGTACAGATCGGCCTCCCCGAGTTCAATAATGCCCCGTTGAAGAAGCGCCTGAGTTGGCGCCCGCGGAACCCTTAGAGGGAAGCTGACAGGGACGTCTTGTACCTGATGAGCCGGATAAGGTTGTTGGCTCATTCCAGACTGACCATGATCAAGGTCATGGCCATATGCATTACGCGAGGGGTGCAGCCGCTTCAATACAGAGGCCACCCTATGTGGGGTTTCAACGGGGAGGATGACGCCACCTGGTGCGGTCGCAAGGGGCCAGATTCGGCCGCCACTTTAACGAGAATCTTATCCTCTTTGTACAAGGGAGAAGAAGAAGAATTCCTCCGTGTCAACCCGGAGGGCGGATTCTCCATGTACAATCCACCTAGTTGGTGAGCGGACACTTTCACTTGCCTATCCGCTTTTGAAATTCCCGTAGTTGAGTACTTAGTCTAGTAATGTTTAAACGTAGGAGCTGCGCCAGGCTGTGAAGGAAATAAATAGCCCTGCTCCACAACCCGAGGACCCGGAATGGTCCCTCGATCCGGACTCCCAAGAAGATCCGAACTTAAGTTGTGGAGTTGATTGATGGAGTATTTCATCAATTGAGCAAGGACAACTCCTTAGTGGCCATCACGGCCGACTATCCCGGACTACTTCCAGCCTCAAAGGTAACTAAGACCGAAGTCCCAGTATTCTCATGCTTTATTTTGCAAGCCGTAAACTAATAGCGTTTCGCAGGGTAAATCCTTGAGGCGGAAGGCCGAGCTCACGGTGGGCGGCCAACAAGGGCCGCTGAAGCCAGGCGGGCCAAAAAGAAGTGCGGACCAGATCGAGATTCCGGCGCAACGGTACGGCGTGCGAATTTAACGCCTAGGGTTTTTGCCCTTGAGTCTTACTAATGCTCATGATTTTCTTAGAAAGAAGAGAGCCCGCCGGACTATGTCCGCCGGCCAAGGTTCGAGGCCGGGTCCGGAAGCGGAGACGGACATGGGGCGCGCCTCGGGCGCTCCTCCGACAGAGGACGCCGACGGGCTATCTGCCACCAATTCAGAGGTGGAGAGGGCCCTGAACCACAGGCGTCGCCGGACTGTTCTTCGTGACGCGTGTTTTTCCCCAGAGGCGTTGGACGCCTTTAATACAGGAGATGCGTATCTCCGTGCTGCTCAAAATGGTCTAGCCAGAGCCACGGAGTAGTATGTGAAAGACATACAGGTGAGTAGAATTGAAGGTTATATATGTCAGTAGCCCCCGAGACTTGAAACAGTGAAGATAACTGTTTGAAGGATCATGTGCTATGTAGTGTCTTACAAAGAAGAATACGCAACTGTCCCAATAGCTTGAAGAGTGCAAGGCCCAGCTCGAGGCCGCGCTGGCCACTTCAAAAAAGGCCAAGGGAATGCCCGCAGGTAATATATGCTTCGAAAGATAATTCCGTTTTGAAATGCGGCAGGTGTGCAACCCTGATGATAATAGTGCGGATGGAGCCGGAGTAAATACGGACAAGCAACAACTCCTACGCCAACTAAAGGCTGGCGAGAGCGTGCTAACGAGGGTGAGGCAAGAGAAGAACAAGCTTCAAGACGCCAATACCCAGTTGGGCGAGGAACTGAAAGATGTTCGTATTCAGCTGTCTTCTGCCGTGAAGGAGAATCGGCGACTTCGACGCGGCATTTTTAGTAAGTTCTTGAACGAATCTTCGAAAAAAGAATTCGGCGAGGAAGTCGATTGATAGAGCTATGTCTATAGGTCTGCTGACAGGTCTTCCTGCAGAGGAAATGCCCGGTTCAACGGGAGACCTTCTTCCCGAGCTGTTGCAACTACACGAACAAGTTCGGCAGGCAATGCAAAGCATCATCCAGGCTATGTGGCCGTCCCTCTCCGTGCCCGAAGGCCTTGAGGAGCTTACAAAGAAGATGGAGGGAGTGCGGCCGCGCTTCCGATTGTGGAAGATATCGTCTTGCCGTCAAGGTGCCAGGGAGGCCTGGGCCATGGTGAAGACTCGGTACACGAAGGCTGACCCAAACCACATGGCCGAGGTCGGCCCTATAGGTCTGGACGGAAAGGAGATCCCAGTCAGCTTAGCATATGGCCAGGTGGAGCTGGCTGCAAAGTATTCCCAACAGGACTGTAAATTAGACCGCCTGTTGGATGGTATTGAAGAAGAATATGCCGAGTCGGATTGACTCTGTAATTTAAAATGACATAAAAAATGCCTTCTAGCCGGATTGTAGATCATTTGTCATTGCAGACCTTTTCGCGTCAACCTCTGGACCCTATAGTTCGGAGTGTGTCCGAATACCCTCTCGATTATGTAAGAATCGGGGCATGCAGGGAGACAAGGCGTAGGGGTCATAAGTGCTTTAGCAGACAAGTGCCCAACTAGTTATGTTATATTACATGGTTAGTAAGAAACATCTTCCAGGGAGAATAGTTCCGTTAGGGGTTCCTTTCCCTGGGAGGCATGCCCTAAAGGGCATGTCTGAACTGCCAGAAAGAGCAGAAAAGCATCTGGGGGCAAATGAATAAATACGAAAGATCATCTTTTAGTTCACCGACCGAATATTCCCTTAAGAACGCTAGCTTTCAGCTTCACCCAGTCTGAGGTACACATCCGGCTAACCCGGTAGTAACAATCGCCGAGGTGCTCCATTTACCACCTAGCCGAACGAACGGGAACGTAGGGGTAAGCACAGGAGCCAAGCAACCTAGCTTGGCCAAAACTTAAGTCATATCGATGCATATAATGGTGTATAAAAGGTTCATGCGGAAGTGTCACACATGGTTTGGGCATGAGGCCCGTTTTATATAAACTTCTTAGTAAAGAATCCCCCAGGTATTATGAGCGTGGGTAGCGCGTTGGGTATGTGTGAACAATGCACAGGCAAGCCCCTAAGGGCTTGGGAGAAGAAAAAGGGTAGGGAGAAGGAACAAAATCCCGGACTACCAATAAAAAATAAAATCAAAAATAAAACAAAGGGATAGAGGAAGGAAACGAACACGGAGTCCGGCGCTAGGCGTAGAATCTTCGTAGGCGTGTTGCGTTCCATGGGTTCGGCTCGAGTCGGTTATCCGATGTGTTTCACAGACGGTACGCTCCGCCTGTCAGTACTTGGTCGATTATGAAGGGGCCCTCCCGTTTGGGCTTTAATTTATCCTTTTTCTTGTCCGGCAGGCGTAGAACTAGTTCGCCAACGTTATAAGTTTTGGCCCGTACTTCTCTGCTTTGGTATCTTCGAGCCTGCTGTTGATAGAATGCGGAACGAGCTTTTTCCACGTCGTGCTCCTCTTCCAATGCGTCCAAGATGTCCTGCCGATTAAGCTCAGCTTCTCTTTCTTCGTACATGCGCACTCGAGGTGAGTCATGGATTATGTCGCGTGGCAGTACTGCCTCTGCGCCGTATACCATAAAAAAATGGTGTGAATCCGGTAGTGCGATTCGGCATGGTCCGCAGCCCCCAGAGTACGGAGTCAAGCTCCTCTTCCCAGTGCGTGTTAGATTCCTTGAGGGATCGCACTAGTCTGGGTTTGACTGTTAGTTTGAGGGTGATAGACTGAAGCGTAGTCGAGCTTGATGCCCATGTTTTTGCACCAAAGTTTGACTTCATCGGCCGTGAAGTTTGTGCCGTTGTCGGTTATGATGCTGTGGGGGACGCCGTAACGGTGTACGACCCCGGATATGAAGTCTATCACTAGTCCGGATTCGGTCGTCTTTACAGGCTTGGCTTCTATCCATTTGGTAAATTTGTCCACCATGACCAGTAGATATTTTTGCTTGTGGGTTCCTCCTTTAAGGGGTCCGACCATGTCAAGCCCCCAGACCGCAAAAGGCCAGGTAATGGGTATAGTTTGTAGGGCGATAAGCGGCATGTGGCTTTGGTTGGCGAGTAACTCGCAACCAACACATCGTCGCACTAAGTCCTGAGCGTCTGCCCGGGCCATTGGCCAATAAAATCCGGTACTGAAGGCCTTGCTTACAAGGGCCCGGGCTGCGGCGTGGTGCCCGCCGAGTCCGGCATGAATTTCAGCCAAAAGGTCTCGCCCTTCCTCTTCGGGGATACACCTTTGAAGGACTCCAGTTGTGCTTTTCTTGTAAAGCTCTCCCTCGTGGACTTTGTAGGCTTTAGATCGCCGCACTATGCAGCGGGCCTCGTTTTGGTCCTTGGGAAGTTCCTGCCTAGTTAGGTAGGCTAGGAATGGTTCTGTCCAAGGGGCAATGACTGCCATTATTGCATGGGCTGACGGCGTTGTTTCGTTGGCGGAGCCCCCAACTGTGTCAGAATGTTTGGTGAGGGGCAGTGTAGTTGTGTCCGGGCTATTGTTTCCGGATTCTCCTTCCCATGATACAGATGGCTTGAACAGCCTCTCTAGGAAGATGTTGGGAGGGACGGCCTCGCGCTTGGCGCCAATGCGTGGCAACACGTCTGCTGCTTGGTTATTTTCCCGGGCTATGTGATGAAATTCAAGCCCCTCAAACCGAGCTGACATCCTTAAGATGGCGTTGCGGTAAGCTGCCATTTTCGGATCCTTGGCGTCGAAGTCTCCATTTATTTGGGATATTGCGAGGTTTGAATCCCCGTGGACCTCTAGGCGCTGAATGCCCATGGAGACTGCCATTTGGAGGCCATGTAAAAGGGCCTCGTATTCGGCTACGTTGTTGGAATCCGTGTACATTATTTGAAGTACGTATTGGACTGTATCTCTGGTTGGGGACGTCAGAACGACGCCAGCCCCCAGACCAGCCAACATTTTGGAGCCGTCGAAGTGCATGATCCAGTTGGAGTATGCGCCGTACTCTTTAAGGAGTTCGGCTTCAGTCTATTCGGGGATGAAGTCGGCCAAAACCTGCGACTTAATAGCTCGCCTTGGCTTGTAAGTTATGTCGAACGGGAGGAGCTCGATGGCCCATTTGGCAATCTGGCCCGTTGCGTCGCGGTTGTTTATAATATCATTAAGGGGTACTTCGGATGCCACTGTTATTGAGCACTCTTGAAAGTAGTGTTGCAGCTTCCGGGATGCCATGAACACCGTGTACGCTATCTTTTGATAATGCCGGTACCGTGACTTGCATGGAGTTAGTACAGTGGACACGTAGTACACTGGTTTTTGGAGGGGGAACTTGTGTCCGTCCGCTTCTTGTTCGACGACGAGCACCGCGCTTACAACTTGATGGGTTGCCGTGATGTATAATAGCATAGGTTCGCCCGTGTTGGGCGCGGCCAGGACCGGATTTGTTGCCAGTATGGCTTTTATTTCTTCGAGTCCGGCCGTGGCGGCATCCGTCCACTCGAAGTGGTCAGTGCGCTGCAGGAGGCGATAGAGGGGTAATGCCTTTTCTCCTAAGCAGGAGATAAAGCGGCTTAGAGCCGCCACGCATCCTGTCAATTTTTGTATTTGTTTGAGGTCCTTTGGGGTATCCAATTGTGACAGAGCTCGGATCTTGGCTGGGTTTGCTTCAATTCCTCTATCGAATACGATGAAGCCCAAGAGCTTTCTGGCTGGTACGCCAAAAACGCATTTTTCCGGGTTGAGCTTAATGTCATATGTTCGGAGATTGTCGAACGTGAGCCTCAAGTCGTCTACTAGAGTATCAACGTGTTTTTTTTTGACGACCACGTCATCTACATATGCTTCAACTGTTTTGCCGATCTGGTTGATCAGACATGTCTGAATCATGCACTGATATGTTGCGTAGGAGTTTTTGAGCCCGAAGGGCATCGTGTTGAAGCAGAATGGGCCGTATGGGGTGATGAATGCCGTTGCGGCTTGGTCTGACTCTGCCATCTTGATTTGGTGGTAGCCAGAGTATGCATCGAGGAAACACAATGAGTAGTGTCCTGCGGTGGCGTCGATGATTTGATCAATTCGGGGTAGTGGAAAAGGGTCCTTTGGATAAGCGTTATTTAGGTCTTTGAAATCGACACATAGGCGCCAAGATTTGTCCTTCTTTGGTACCATCACCAGGTTTGCTAGCCGGTCCGGATGTTTTATTCCTCTGATGAATCTGGCTTCCAGCAGTTTTGCTAGCTCCTCTCCCATGGATTGTCTCTTGGGTTCAGGAAAACATCGTAGAGTCTGCTTGATGGGTTTAAACCCTTTTAGGATGTTCAGGCTGTGCTCAGCCAGCCTGCGTGGGATTCCTGGCATATCTGAGGGGTGCCAGGCAAAAATGTCCCAATTTTCTCGCAGGAAGTCTCTGAGTGCGGTGTCTACATCGGGTTTTAGTTGTGCCCCGATGGAGGCCATTTTTGTATGGTCCGTTGGATGGACTTGGAATTTGACTATTTCGTCCGCTGGTTTGAAAGAGGTGGACTTGGATCTCTTGTCTAGTATCACATCGTCCCTGTCCGCCGTAGAGCACAATGCAGTTAGTTCCTCGGCCGCTAGGGCCTCGGATAATGCCTCCAGGGCCAGTGCGGCTGTCTTGTTTTCGGCGCGGAGCGCTATGTCCGGATCACTTGCGAGAGTGATGATTCCGTTGGGTCCAGGCATTTTGAGCTTCATGTACCCGTAATGGGGTATGGCCTGGAAAATTGTAAATGCTTCTCGCCCTAGCAGAGCGTGGTATCCGCTGCTGAACGGGGCCACTTGAAACGTGACCTCCTCGGATCTGTAATTATCCGGTGTGCCGAACACCACATCCAGTGTGATTTTTCCTGAATAGCACGCTTCCCGGCTTGGAATTATTCCTCTAAAAGTTGTGTTGCTTCGCTCAATGCGGCTCCAGTCAATTTACATTTTTCGCAGGGTTTCCTTGTAGATGAGGTTGAGTCCGCTGCCGCCGTCCATGAGTAGCTTTGTAAGTCGGAAGCCGTCCACTATCGGACTGAGGACCAATGCAGATGGTGCTCGGGCTGTACGGAATTTAGGTTCGTCACTGGCATTAAAGGTAATAGCCGTGTCACTCCATGGGTTTATTGTTGCTACTTGGTAGACCTCGACAAGGTTGCGGATCGTTCGTTTCCTCGCATTGTTTGATGTGAAGGTCTCAAAGACTGTCGACACCGTACTGGGGAGGTATTCTTCGGGTGCTGGAGTTAGAAGCTCCTCGCCACTTCGGGCCACCTGCCGGAGTATCCAACATGCTCTAAGGCTGTGAGTTGGTGTGGCTTCCCTTGAATTATGAATTTTACAGGGTCCATTGAGCCATCCTTCCAGTACGGTCCCGTACCCTGTAGAGGGTTTTTGTTTTTTGATGTTTGGCTCAGATGCCTGGCGATAATGCGCCCTTTTGTTTCGGACTCGTGTTGTATTCGGGGCCGGATTGTCCCAGAATTTATCTTCGGTTTTCCGAACGCTTTCAGTCGCACAGTACTTTCGTACTATCGACGTCAAGTCGGCGAATCGTGTAATTTCACGGCGACTTATGGCATTGAGGATTCCGATGTCCGTGCAGTTGTTATAGAAGAGTGAAATTGCTTCTTTCTCGCGGCAGTCCTTTATCCTGTTCATAACCAGGAGGAATCTGGCCCAGCAGTGGTGGACTGTTTCCCCGGGCTCTTGTCGTATTTGGGATAAATCCCACATAGTTGGGTGGGCGGGTGGATTTAAATCTGGAACCTTGCCCGACGTAAGATTCAGGGGCCAAGAGGTTTCCGAATTCAGAAGCTTGCTTTCTTGGACAGTATTCAATGAATCAGGCCTGCTGCCTGACTTTAGGTTCAGGGTTTGGGCGACATCCTCCCCTCCGCGGGTGTCCGCCTTGGAGGGATCGGGAATCCGGACACATCTGGTCCTTAGGGCGGGCAAAGACTCGCCGCATTGTTCTTCCACCACTTCGACATGATGGGTGACCTGGGGAGAGTCGATCTCTCTCTGATCGGGTTTAAGCCCAATCTGGCCGTAATCTGTAGCGACTCCCAGGGCCGCAATGCGATCCAAGAGCTCGTTCAGGGAGAGGAGCTCCATCGGATCTAACTGCTCGGAAAGCTCCGGGCTGATGTGAAGATTGCTTTCGATGGCCCGAGAGGTCATCATCGGCGTGGCGGCCGGACAGGCGGTCATCAAAAACCTGCCTAGCTGGAGAGTTTGGCCGACAGCCAAAGCTCCTTTAGCAACGGCGCCGTCTTTAAAGACGGGATGCGGCATCCTTCCTGATGGTGACGACACAACGGCTCAATGAAAGCACCAATGTCGGTGTCAAAACCGGCGGATCTCGGGTAGGGGGTCCCGAACTGTGCGTCTAGGCGGATGGTAACAGGAGACAAGGGACACGATGTTTTTACCCAGGTTCGGGCCCTCTCGATGGAGGTAAAACCCTACTCCTGCTTGATTAATATTGATGATATGGGTAGTACAAGAGTAGATCTACCACGAGATCAGAGTAGCTAAACCCCAGAAGCTAGCCTACGGTATGATTGTTGTTCGTCCTATGGACTAAAACTCTCCAGTTTATATAGACACCGGAGAGGGCTAGGGTTTCATAGAGTCGGTTACAATGGGAGGAGATCTTCATATCGCATCGCCAAGCTTGCCTTCCACGCCAAGGAAAGTCCCATCCGGACACGGGACGGAGTCTTCAATCTTGTATCTTCATAGTCCGGGAGTCCGGCCAAAGGTCTTAGTCCGGCCATCCGGACACCCCCTAATCCAGGACTCCCTCACCGTCCTTCTTGAAGTTCTTCTTACCCTTGCCTTTTTTGAAACTAGTGGTTTTATTGACCATCAACACTTGATGTTCCTTTTTGATCTCCACCTCTGCTGATTTCAGCATCAAAAATACCTCAGGAATAGTTATCACCATCCGCTGCATATTGTAGTTCATCACAAAGCTCTTGTAGCTAGGTGGGAGCGACTGAAGGATTCTGTCAATGACCGCGTCATCCGGGAGGTTAACTCCCAGCTGAGACAAGTGGTTGTGCAACCCAGACATTTTGAGTATGTGCTCGCTGACAGAACTATTCTCCTCCATCTTACAACAGTGGAACTTGTCGGAGAATTCATATCTCTCCACCCGGGCATGAGCTTGGAAAACCATTTTCAGCTCTTGGAACATCTCATATGCTCCGTGCTGCTCAAAACGCTTTTGGAGCCTCGGTTCTAAGCTGTAAAGCATGCCACACTGAACCAGGGAGTAATCATCACTACACGACTACCAGGCGTTCATAACGTCTTGAGTTGCTGGGAAAACGGGTGCTTCACCTAGCGGTGCATCTAGGATATATGCCCTTTTGAAGCTATGAGGATGATCCTCAAGTTCTGGACCCAGTCCGTATAGTTGTTACCATCGTCTTTCAGCTTGGTTTTCTCTAGGAACGCGTTGAAGTTGAGGGCAACATTAGCATGGGCCATTTGATCTACAAGACATATTGCAAAAGTTTTAGACTAAGTTCATGATAATTAAGTTCATCTAATCAAATTATTTAATGAACTCCCACTCAGATAGACATCCCTCTAGTCATCTAAGTGATACATGATCCGAATCAACTAGGTTGTGTCTGATCATCACATGAGACGGACTAGTCATCATCGGTGAACATCTTCATGTTGATCGTATCTTCTATAGGACTCATGTTCGACCTTTCGGTCTCTTGTGCTCCGAGGCCATGTCTGTACATGCTAGGCTCGTCAAGTCAACCTAAGTGTTTTGCATGTGTAAATCTGGCTTACACCCGTTGTATGTGAACGTTAGAATCTATCACACTCGATAATCACGTGGTGCTTCGAAACAACGAACTTTCGCAACGGCGCACAATTAGGGGGAACACTTTCTTGAAATTATTATGAGGGATCATGTTATTTACTACCGTCGTTCTAAGCAAATAAGATGCAAAACATGATAAACATCACATGCAATCAAATAGTGACATGATATGGCCAATATCATTTTGCTCCTTTTGATCTCCATCTTCGGGGCGCCATGGTCATCATCATCACCGGCATGACACCATGATCTCCATCATCATGATCTCCATGAAGTTGTCTCGCCAACTATTACTTCTACTACTATGGCTAACGGTTAGCAATGAAGTAAAGTAATTACATGGCATTATTCAATGACACATAGGTCATACAATAAATAAAGACAACTCCTATGGCTCCTGCCGGTTGTCATACTCATAGACATGCAAGTCGTGATTCCTATTACAAGAACATGATCAATCTCATACATGACATATATTTCATTCATCACATCCTTTTTGGCCATATCACATCACACGACATATGCTGCAAAAACAAGTTAGACGTCCTCTAATTGTTGTTGCATGTTTTTACGTGGCTGCTATAGGTTTCTATCAAGAATGTTTCTTACCTACGCCAAAAACCACAACGTGATATGCCAATTGCTATTTACCCTTCATAAGGACCCTTTTCATCGAATCCGATCCTACTAAAGTGGGAGACACAGACACCCGCTAGCCACCTTATGCAACTAGTGCATGTTAGTCGGTGGAACCTATCTCACGTAAGCGTATGTATGAGGTCAGTCCGGGCCGCTTCATCCTACGATGCCACCGATACAAGATAAGACTAGTAGTGGCAAGTAAATTGACAAAATTGACGCCCACAACAAACTTGTGTTTTACTCGTGCATAGAAACTACGCATAGACCTAGCTCATGATGCCACTGTTGGGGATCATTGTAGAAATTAATATTTTTATACGCATCACCAAGATCAATCTATGGAGTAACTAGCAACGAGAGAGTGGGGAGTGCATCTTCATACCCTTGAAGATCGCGAGACGGAAGCGTTGCAAGAACGCGGATGAAGGAGTCGTACTCGAAGCGATTCAGATCGCGGTGGATTCCGATTTTAGCGCCAAACAACGGCACCTCCGTGTTCAACACACCTGCAGCCCAGTGATGTCTCTCGCGCCTTCATCCAGAAAGGATGAGGGAGATGTTGAGGAATATGGCTCCAACAGCAGCATGACGGCATGGTTGTGATGGAGTGGCAGTTCTCCAGCAGGGCTTCGCCAAGCTCGCGCGGAGGAGGAGATGTGTTGGGGATGGGAGGGGCTGCACCTTGGATGAGGTACTGCATCCCTCCCCTCACCCCTCTATTTATAGGGAGAAGGGGGAATGGGCCCGGCCCCTCTAGATGGGATCTAGAGGGGGGCGGCGGCCAAGGGGGAGGGGGCTTGCCCCTCAAGCAAGGGAGGCGCCCCCCTTAGGGTTCCCCCCCAACCCTAGGCGCATGGGCCCTAGGGGGGTGGCGCCCAGCCCACTTAGGGGCTGGTTCCCTTCCACCTACAACCCATGAGGCCCTCTGGGACAGGTGTCCCATCCCGGTGGACCCCAGGAACCCCTCCGGTGGTCCCGGTACAATACCCGTATACCTCCGAACATTTCCGGCGACTGTATGATGAGTTCCCATATATAAATCTTCACTTCCGGACCATTCCAAAACTCCTTGTGACGTCCGGGATCTCATGCGGGACTCCGAACAACATTCGGTAATCACATACAAATCTTCCTTATAACCCTAGCGTCATCGAACCTTAAGTGTGTAGACCCTACAGGTTCGGGAATCACGCAGACATGACCGAGACAGCTCTCCGGCCAATAACCAACATCGGGATCTAGATACCCATGTTGGCTCCCACATGTTCCACGATGATCTCATCGGATGAACCACAATGTCGAGGATTCAAGTAATCCCGTATACAATTCCCTTTGTCAATCGGTACGTTACTTGCCCGAGATTCGATCATCGGTATCCTAATACCTTGTTTAATCTCGTTATTGGCAAGTCGCTTTACTCATTCCGTAATGCATGATCCCGTGACTAACCACTTAGTCACATTGAGCTCATTATGATGATGCATTACCGAGTGGGCCCAGAGATGCCTCTTCGTCATACGGAGTGACAAATCCCAGTTTCGATTCGTGTCAACCCAACAAATACTTTCGGAGATACCTGTAGAGTACCTTTATAGTCACCCAGTTATGTTATGACGTTTGGTACACCCAAAGCACTCCTATGGTATCCGGGAGTTACACGATCTCATGGTCTAAGGAAATGATACTTGACATTAGAAAAGCTTTAGCAAATGAACTACACGATCTTGTGCTATGCTTTGGATTGGGTCTTGTCCATCACATCATTCTCCTAATGATGTGATCTCGTTATCAATGACATCCAATGTCCATAGTCAGGAAACCATGACCATCTATTGATCAACGAGCTAGTCAACTAGAGGCTCACTAGGGACATGTTGTGGTCTATGTATCCACACATGTATCACGGTTCCTGGTTAATAGAATTATAGCATGAACAATAGACAATTATGATGAATAAGGAAATATAACAATAACCATTTTATTATTGCCTCTAGGGCATATTTCCATCATCTCTCTGTTTCCATTTTTTCTACAGAAAAACAGAAACTCTCCACTCCATTTTCATTCCTACTCCAAGGTTGCCCCGTTACAACATTCCATCAAATACAAAGGAAAACTAACACGCATGCTAATGCATCTCAATGATTCACAGATCATAGCCAATATTTACTTCACAACTAAAGACAAAAGTTGTGAGAGCGTGTACGAATGAAAAACTAATGATGGGGTCACGACGACTTAAACCCTAAACCCTAAACAGGATTTAATTTCCTGGCCAGGTAGAACATGTCGAAGGAAAGACGGCTTGCACCCTCGGATCATACGATGCTTTTGTGCAGTTCCACTAAAATCGAGCTGATCGTCCCTGATGGCAAAGATATTGAAGAAGTGTGATTAGAATAATAGTACTGGCACTAGTTCACGAGACATAAATTCATCACAAGTAGAAGCCGGTAGAAGTAGAGAAAGATCGACATGGAGATGGAGCTACGTGGGGAGCTACGACAGTGGAGCAAGCTGGCTCCAAAAGGAAGATGGACTACCTGGGATGTCGGGCTCTAGCTAGAAGGGCAGTTGGGACGCGACATCGGCCCATACCGCGGTGACCCCCGATTGGGAGGCACCGACTGTGGGTTTTCTCCCTCGCCAATGTCGACCGCGTCTACGCAGAACATTGTTCCCTTCCCCCAGTTGCAGGATTAGGCCGGATATGTGACCAGCGGTGTGGCCACCGTAAGCAAGCAGGCTTGTAGCTTAGGCTCCTACTAGTGTATATATAGTGGTTTTCTTTTTCTCTCCATATCAACTATTTTATATTGCGTACGTGTCATTGAAGAGTGAAATGATGGTTGCTTCTTCCGACTAACTCACTGTGTGATTTAACTGCTCCTTAGTGGCCCCTACACGTACTCCCCCTACGTGTATGCAACAGTCACACGTACCGTCAACTTGCCGAACGAGGAGAAGCTTGCAAGACGGGAGAAGCTTGCACGCGGTGGCTCGCAGGACAAGGAGCTTTTGACTAATGCAAGCTCTCCCTCGCTCAGGCGGTGGACGTGAAATAGTTAATTCGGTGTCAGACTGTCAGAAGCATACACTATACTATTACTATTATTGTTCGACTTACCGAATAGGCGAACAACCAAGCGCAAAGTTTACTAGTACTAGTACTACTACTATAGTCTATAGAGGTATGTACTATACTATTACTAGGAACCGGATGGAGGAGCGTTTGCACTCTTATTATATTTTTATAATGTGATAAAGCAATCTTCAACACATTTGGTTCTCTTCGAGGGTTCTCGCATGTGATAAAGGAAGTTGATTGCATGGAACACTCGCCACAATTCTCGCTTAATTCTGGCTCATATTCTGTTATAAATAGGAGCGCTAGGTAATATTTCCTCTTTTTTTGTTATTCAGCATGTAAACAAGTCAGCAAACCTTGCGGCGCATCTTTTTGCGAACTGTGCTTGCTGCACTTTGAATGTGGCCGAGAGATGGCTTGATGAAACACCTTGCTTCATACTTCTTGTTTTGCGAGGTACCTTGCTTCCTAGTGACCAACGTCTTGGCTGATCATCCTAAGAATGCTTATACATGAATAAAGCTCTCTCATTTACCCGCAAAAAAGATTAAGACATATTAACCGGAAAGGAGGGAGTATGGACTAGCACTACTTTTTGGTGTGTCCCGTCAACTCGCAGAACGAGGAGAAGCATGCAGGACAAGGTGAAGCTCAATTATGCCTTTTGACTAATGCATCCTACCCTCGCCCAGGTGGTGGACATGCATCAGTTCATTCAGTGTCAGATTGCCAGAGGCATACACTGTAGTACCGAACATGCGGAGTACCGTCATTGTTCGACTTCACGAAGAGGCGAAGATCCAAGAGCAAGGTTTAGTAGTATGAGTAGTACTACTAATAGAACCGCATGGTGAAGCGTGTGTACTCTTATTTTTTTTAATCTCTGATAAAGTACACATTTATTCCGGAGAAGGGCGGAAAACGGCAGCCCAACATGTAATGATGGTAACGATCAACCATGCTCGAATATATCTTGGCCTCCATGCGAGCCCATCTGTGTGTTCTCGCTCCTCGTCTCTCTCAAGGAACGGCGGGTTGGCCATTTTGCCATCAATTCAGATCGGTTTTCTCACGCTCCGGTCCCACATGTTAGTGATATGCCAAGAGGAGGTGCGTTGACCGACTGGCCATACACGTACTTGGTTTTGCACCTTCATACTACTCCTCCCTCCATCGCAGTTTATAGGGCGCGCTTCATTATGACGCATTTCTCTCAATGCACACCAGAGAGACTTTAGACGCATTTGGTTTAATGCTCATTTAATTAGGGCGTGGTAACCGCAATCAAGTCCACAATTTTCTCTCGATGTACTACTGCGGAGTGGAGTAAGTGCATGCATATGTGTACCCGGGGTGGAAGCACTGTATGCATGTGTGTACGCACTATTTCCTCTAGTAATAGACGCCGTGCTATAACTACCAATACTATTTTTCAGGCTGATCGCCTTGGTCCCAGAGATTGTTTCTTTTTCTGAAGCGTGCTCTATAAACAGTGATGGATGGAGTAGTATGAGAGGATTCAAAGAAGAGCGTATTGATGGTTGCTTCTTTCGAGCAACTTACAGTGGGAAAGGTGGGGCTTATGATTTGACTGCTCATTACTCAATATTAATGCGGCGAAACGACCGGGTTGAGTCACCCATGCGGTTGTGCACTACCCCCTTGGTTCTTAAATATACTCCGGATGGAGTAGTATGAGCGGATTCAAAGAAGAGCGTATTTATGGTTGTTTACATAATTGACGTACTATACAAATAATTTCCCAACGACATGAAATTGTACAATGGTGCGAGATTTCAGCTTTTGTTTCACGTGTCTTGCCATTGATGCTCTTTCGGAAACAATAAAAAACTAACTTCCTTGCTAATGCATCTCAATTATTAGCAGATCAGAGCTACTCAACTGAAGACAAAGTTGTGAGAAGGTGTTAAATTAAAATTGATCCATGCTTTCATTAGCAGCAACGTCCCCCCAGCTCTATCTAAATCAACAAGGCATGTTGGGAAAAAAGTAGATGTCTGGAGCATGGAACATTCCGATCATTTTGTGTAGTTCCACTATAATAGAGCTGAGCGTCCCTGTTCCAAAGATATTAAGTGTGATTACGATAATAGAGGACTATCAATGAAACAATAAACACACAAATAGAAGCCAGTGACCTTTGCAGTCTCTCTTAAGACTAACTAGTTGGAGAAGATTAGGCCCGGAGTTGGATGAGGAGGATAGACCAAAACCAATCTCCCTTTGTGCAGTCGCACTGAAATGTAGAGACGTTGCTCGTGTGGCATTTTAGTACAACTGCACAAAACACTCTTAAGAAAAAAGTGATTTGTGCAGTTCACCAAAATGTCGCAATAGCAACGAGGTGAAATGGATAGCCCTGTTTGCAAAAAAGAGGTAGAAAGGAAACAATTACTGGCCAATAACAGTTGATGACACATGCAACGACAAAAAAGAAGCATATTCCTTGTCCAAAGGGAAGATAACAACACGGTTGTGTTTGTCTAAAATGGTGTGAGGACGAGATTGCAATATGGAAAGTACGCCAGACGAGCTACATTTTGGGCAAAGAACTATGGAAGATCCACATGCAGCGATGTGGGAAGACGAGCAGTGGAGCATGGATGGAGGGGATAACTGGAGGTCGTCGGGATGTAACTAGGTGAGCGGCGGTGGGCGGAATCTGCCCATAATGCGGCAGCGAGCAGGTGGCACAGGCCCTACCGCGCCGGAGCTTGGTCAGAGAGAACGGCGTGTACCGCAGATCGGGACGTGCTGCCTCGGCACCGTCGAACGGAGAAACGATGCACATCCTCCCTTTCCGCCGGCGGACGGGATGCGGCCGGATCAGTGACCAACGGTGAGAGAGAGAGAGAGGCCACTGCAGCCTTGTGTGAGATACTCTGAAGAAAAACAAACCAGGGAGGCAGGCTCCATTGTCTATAGTGGAGAGGGCTACCTTTTTCTCCATAAAAATCATTTTATATTCTGTGTTTGTGCCATTGAGTGATATAACTTTATTTAGAAATAACGCGCCAACGCATCAAGTCGAAGTTTGTTTCGTGCACGCGTGGTACACAATCTCTGTAGGTAAACAACCGCTACACGCATTGAAATTAGCATGTGGGCTGCCATTTTGTACAGAAATGAGCTCCACCGTGTACCCGCGCGGGTGTGGCTGGGCACGAAGCGCGAGTACGGGCACGGTGCACCTATTCTCTTCTTGTTTACGTACACCACCTACATGGGGTTGTGTGAGAGAGATACAAACATAGAGAGATATAGTGTGCGGGTTCGTGAGAATTTTTGGGAGGGGGGGTCAATCAAAAAATGTAACACATAAAATGTGTGTGAAATAGAGTCCAGGATATATCATATACATAGAGGGGGCGATCCACGAGAAGAGAGTGGAGGTATCATCGGCTTGAGGTGTCCATAGAATCGAAGAGAGGGATGATGTGTGTCTATGTGCGCACGCGATCGATAAAGAGGGCCATCGAATTTGTGTGTGCCCACGTCAAAGATATAGAGTGGCTGGCCTACTGGAACGTGAGAGGGGACAGATGCAGATTATCTCTGTGACATGGATACCTACCTAGAGCGATCGACTATCGGTGTGGGGGGTGGGGGAGGGAGGCCTAATTACCTATAGAGGTACAATGGCTGGTATATGTGTGGAGGAGGAGAGAGGCCTGCCTCATGTATTTAGGGAGATCGATTGGCATCCATGCATATGTGTAGGAGAGGAATAAGGCTAGAGTGTTGGAGGGGGTGGTAGTGGAGTTGCTTCTAAAAAATGGTGGGATAGGCTTGCTAGACAAATGGAGGGCACGCCTGCAATATCAATAAGAGAGGGGATGGCTGCCTGTTCGTGCACGTGCGTGTGAGAGACGGGTCAGGAGGCATGCACGAATGATGAGGGGGGACGACATGGCTGTGGTAAGTAGACGTAACTACATGGGAAGATCAATCGTCCTTTGTCAGAGAAAGGAGAGACCTAACTTGTGAGGTACGTCGATCGAGGGGGGGGCAGAATACTTAAAGTCGACCTAGGTATATGTTGGGAGATCGATCGGTATACATGCATGTGTGTGTTAGAAGCAAATGAGGCATGGGGAGAAGGATAGAGAGAGAGAGGGATGCATCTAGGAGGTGGTGCGAGAGGCATACTATATCAAGGGGGAAGGAGTGTGCGAGTACGAGATCGATGAAAAGAGTGGTGGGAGTGAGGCATGGACGGTGATAAGAGAAGAGGGGAAGCTTGTGTTTGTGCTAGGCACACCAGGCTAGAGAGGCATATCGATCGATGTGTGTCGTAAAGAAGGAGTTGGGGGGCCTACACACACCATGGGTGAACGACCTAAAGTGAAAAGACGAATTTGCGCGATGGAGCTAGAGAATGCTGAGGGAGGGTGAGAGGGATGCGGGCGTATGCATGCACAAGAGAAAGTTAGCACTAACTACAAAGATAAGAGGATTGTGTGGGTGTAAAAGACGAATAGAGATCATACTTCATTATAAAAAGTGAATTCCGATATTTGAAGAATTTATCATAGTGTCTTAAACCGACGCATGTGTGAATATATATATAACGGTGATACACATGGTGTGGTTATGAACATGTTATACTACATATAATATATTTTATCTCTACTCTTATAAAAAACGGAGTTGTTGATGATGGGTGTGCCTGCCATCCTGCAATATAGGCCGTCCGATTTATATCTGGCGGATAGGAAGGAAACTATGGCAATTTTGAAAAAAGATACCCACACCCCTCTCCATATTTGCAAATTAGGCCTCCCCTTGATCATGTTGATGTTCTGTGGAACACATGGGCATCTTGCTAGTACTACGTATAATATATAGAACATTGATAATAATTTGGGCTAATGTGTGGCTTTTGCAGCTCAGGTCTAAATACTTGTCATAATGTAGGGGGGGGGCGGCCGGGGCACTATACTTTGTTTGATAAACATGGTGTATCTATGGAACATGGTTTATATTATGAATATATAGTTAATACATCAAATGTACTATTAGTTGGAATCAACATCAAGTGTATTCAAAAAATAGAATTCGAGTTCATGTAGTACACATAGTTCATATCTAGCTCTATAGTAATCATGTGGTGTGTTATTAAGGTAATACATGAATGATGGTTGAAGTTGGCAACAATCATGATTGTAGATTCTTATTGAAATAGAGAAACGAATTCAAATTCAGTTCGAATTGCAGCGGTAGTATAGACATTTGGAATGCACTAAAATGTTGGTATGAGTAGGTTACATGCATTATACAGCAAGCGAAAAAAATTAATTGGACATAACATGGATTCATACTCCCTCCTTCCATCTATATAGGGCATAATGCGTTTTTTAAGATCGCCTTTGACTGTTGAGAAGATTAATAGTACATGACATGCACAATGTGAAAATTATATCATTGAAAGCTCCTTTCACACACGAATTTAACGGTGTGCTTTGTGTAAGTTGCATGTCATATATTATTGCTCTAATATTTGGTCTAAGTTAGCATCAAAAAACGCATTAGGCCCTTTAGATGGAAGGTGGGAGTAGCTTTGAATAGCATTTGTATAGTAAAAGGGGGCAAGACTCTCTCTTTGTGTGGTGTCAATAGTTTTATTTTTTTGTTTTCTTTTTGGTTGAGGGAAGTGCGAATTGATTTGGTACGTACAAGTACAATATTACACGTTAGGCTTGTCCCTAAAATTCAACCCATGCCTTGTTATATCCCTAAAATTCAGATATCCTGCTCCCAAAACTGGCGCCTTCACAACCCGCGCCTTGCTATCCCGAAATTACAATGCGCGCGAAAACTCCCTCCAGCTGCCAAATCCCGACACATGAAATCCCCCTTCTAACCCTGAGCCGAAAGGGCCGCTAGTTCAAATCGGTGGGGGTACTTTTGTAACACACCCTACATTTTGGACAAGCGCATCCCAAAGTCATGGTTCACCCCCTCCCATCGCCTCCTTTTCACCATTTGAAATCCCAGGCCGCCATAACCTCTCCGCTACAGCCGTGAAACCCCACCCTCCTCACCTCTGCCCAGCCGGAGCCTCTTCCCCGACGACATCGTCCACCGCAACAGCTCGACGTCCCTCGTCCACCTTCCCGAATGAGACTCCGTCGTCCATCTCGTTGTCCCGCCGGTTCAGCCGTCCCATCCTCCACCTCCAAGGAGCTGCTCCGACAATCGCCTCGTCTATCGCGGCTGCTCCATCCCCATAGCGCCGCCTTAACCTGCTCCACCGGAACCGCAACATCCTCACCGACTCCTCGGATGAAGCCGAGGCCTACTCGGCGCCACCAAAGAGGTTGTACACTCATCGCACCGCACCTTCTCCTTAACTCGACCTCCCGGCGCTGACGGTGCTCCATCCCGCACCCCCATGGAATGGCTACCTTGAAGCCGGCGCCGCGGGCGACATCTCCACAATGGCTCTCCTCCAGTGTGAGGCCCCTTCAGCGGCGGCATCCATACCAGTCGGATCTGCAGCTGCTGCTCCGGCTCTCGCTCGCTCGCTCGCGCTGCTGCTGCTGCTCCGGCTCTCGCTCGATCGCTTGCTCATCCAGCTGCTGATGCTGCTCCGGCTCTGGCTCGCTTGCTCACGCTGCTGCTGCTGCTCTCCCCCTCGCTCGTGCTGATGCTATGCTCCGATTTAGCTACACTTTAGTTGACTGAATCGACTTTTGGGTCAGTCGATTTTCAGGGGGTGGGGGGGCTCGGCAGAGTTAAGGAAGAACCACCTGCAGCGGGGATGGAGGCTCGCTGGAGTGGTACCCCACTATCTATCTTAGGGTTCATGGTGGGGGCGGGGGCCTAGAGGGCAGGTCAGGGCAGCGGCGGACCGGCGGTGGGGAGTTGTTTCGGGGCGGCGAGGCGGCGCTGGGGCCGGCGGTTCGGCTGGTGGTGGCTACCGTCTCAGGGGGGTGCAGGTTGAATATGAACTGCAGGCCCTCCCTAAACTACATGTCAAGTGCCTCTCTGCTACCATTGCGTTCAGTTTCAACAGTAACATTCAGATTCCACAGTAAATTTCAGTTTCGATAGTTAAGTTCAGAGTCAACAGTTTTTACCTCATCTGTTGTAGTCAGGTGATTTTTAGTGATGTAAATTTTACATCTATTTTACATCATCTATTGGAGATGATATTAGAATCCCACTTGAGATTGATGATGTCTGTCTTGTGTTGCTTCAGCCTTGATGTCTTACGTCTCACCGGAGCTGCTCCAACGACAGAACAGTCCATCACAACAGAGCAGTGCCCTGGACGTCATCTGTAGATTCCTCAGATCTTCCTCCACACCTCCGACAGCCACCTCTATCTCAACTGCTTCAGCAACCAACCCAATGATGTTGACGTCGACACGGCTACGGCATAGAGGTTGTACACTTGTTGCATCACTTATTACTATACATTCATGTCGATCCATTAGGGCTATTTTGGTTCAACGGAAAAACATAGCAATAGGGAATTTTCCAATGGCACTCTACTATTCAATTATTCATGCATTTTGTTGAAAGAATGAAACAAAACATCCACCCGGACCTACTTTTCAAAATCCTATGCATGAAAACAAGACCAAGTGCATTAGTGGCAGAATAACATTCTAATATCTGGTTCACCTAGGGTATGCTTATGTTGTTCATCTTGGTTGGGAAACAAATGGTAAAGCAATCATCATCTGTCTTTTTATTAAATTAAAGCAATCATCAGCCTGCTATCATTATTTTTGAATCCATCCAGTGGTTGTTACCATCACTCTAAATTTCTGCATACTCTCCTTACATAATCTCATCATATTTTTTTCGTATGCACGTTAGATATTGTACACAGTCATGCTGAACATGTAGGGAAAAAGAAAAGAGTTTTGCGCGGCAATACAATGTCATGCAGACATCGCTCCATGGTGGGTTCAATGGCAAACCCTCCCCACCCCTCTCCACATTGTAATCCAGAAGAAGATATCTGTTCTGAGGCGGATTCAGATGCCGCTGACCACTCCTATTGACCCCCCAAGGTGTTTGCTCTACCTTGGCATGATGATGTTAGTCATATCATGCATATGTTGCCTTGCAATGCTTACTTTTGACATCATATATGTCATCTGCTTAGTTTAGACATGTTCTGTAATGCCACATGTTTAGTTTCTATATCATATATGGGAATTATGCAGTCTCATGTCTTTTAGCCAGCCATAATATATGTGAAATGTGCAATGCCATCCTGTTTAACCAGGCATCATATATTTGAATGATATCTTGCACATCCTTTTCTTCATTACATTTCCATTTGTCGACAATGTTTGTACATTAAACTACTCTTCCTGTGAATCAGCCATTTGGGTGGGAGATGGAAAAATCTCGAGTGAAAACAAAGCCTTCAGAGCAGGCAGTGCTACTTGTCGAAGCAGATCTCTTGTTGGGTCCCGATAGCTCCTCAGAGATGGATTCAGAGACAGATCACCAGTCCTATTCCCCCACCGAGGTGTATGCTCTAACTTGGCATGGTTATACTGCTCATATCATGCATATGGCGTCTTGCATTGCATAGTTTAGACATCATATACACAATATTCAACACCATGTTCTTAGTTCAGACATCATATCGAATGCCCTCTGTTTAGCATATAAATCACATATGTGAATTAAATGATGCGATCATGATTACTTAGATAACATGTAGGTGAATTATGTCATGCGATCATGTTTAGTTATTCATCATATCTTTGAATTATGTTATGCTATGCTATCCAGTTTAGATAGACATCATATATGTGAAATTATGTCATGCTATCCGTTTTAGTTAAACAATATACATGTCAACTATTTCATGCCCTCTTTTTTCCACACTATCTATTGCATCTGTCTCTCATACAATGTTTGTACATTCAACTATGTTTCCTGTTTATCAGCCATTTGAATTGGAGCGGGTGATGCCAGTATCTAGCGGACTAAAAACACAGTCTTCAAATAAAACAATGCTACCTCTTGGTGGAGATAGCACCCCAGTTGTACATGCACGAGAACCAAGCCTACCACACATAACCCAAACTCTCACAGATTGTACCCCTACTACGATGGACAGAGAACTGGTTTGACCCAATCTAACCCTGAAAGTGCAACTATCCCTAGGTGGTTTTGGTAATTCCTAACAACATATAGCTCATTGAGCTAATACGATTCCAAGATAAATATTTTAGGAAAGTTCAATGAATGGCATGGCATGGATGAGAAAAGTGGACCCCTCAAAATGCTTAGGATAAAAGGATTGGCTCAAGATTCAAGCTCAAGACTCTACATTTTATATTTTAGTGATCCAAGATCACATTGAGTCTATAGGAAAAGCCAATACTATCAAGGAGGGATGAGGTGTTGCTTAATGAGGTTCTTTCTCAAAGTGCTTAGTGATATGCTCCAAAACCCTCAACTGCTTTCTCACATCCACATATGACCTAAACCTAAAGTCCAACTCGGCCCCGCCGATTCTTTCTATTCGGCGCCACCGAGTTTAGATGTCATAGCCACTGCCACAAACCCTAGGCAAATCGGTCTTACCGATAGGGATCTCGGTCTCACCGAGATGGGATTGTAATCTCTCTGTTTCCCTTCATAACGTTTCGGTACCACCGAGATGAGCGATCGGTCCCACCGAGATTGCAATGTAAACTCTCTGTTTCCCTTGCATAACATTTCGGTCCCTCCGAAATGAGCGAACCGGTCCCACCGAGTTTATTTGACCAACTCTCTAGTTAGCTTATTACCAAAATCGGTCTCACCGAGTTTGTTTAATCGGTCTCACCAAGATTACGTTATGCCCTAACCCTAACCATATCAGTCCTACCGAGTTGCATGTCGGTCCCACCAAAAATTCTAACGGTCACTAGGTTTACTGAATCGGTCAGACCGAGTTTCTTAATTCGGTCCCACCGAGATTGGTAAATTGTGTGTAACGGTTAGATTTTGTATGGAGGATATATATACCCCTCCACCTCCTCTTCATTCATGGAGACATCAGAATGAACGTACACTTCCAACTTACCATTTCTGAGAGAGAACCACCTACTCATGTGTTGAGACCAAGATGTTCCATTCCTACCATATGAATCTTGATCTCTAGCCTTCCCCAAGTTGCTTTCCACTCAAATCTTCTTTCCACCAAATCCAAATCCTGTGAGAGAGAGTTGAGTGTTGGGGAGACTATCATTTGAAGCACAAGAGCAAAGAGTTCATCATCAACACACCATTTGTTACTTCTTAGAGAGTGGTGTCTCCTAGATTGGCTAGGTGTCACTTGGGAGCCTCCGACAAGATTGTGGAGTTGAACCAAGGAGTTTGTAAGGGCAAGGAGATCGCCTACTTTGTGAAGATCTACCGCTAGTGAGGCAAGTCCTTCGTGGGCGACGACCATGGTGGATAGACAAGGTTGCTTCTTCGTGGATCCTTCTTGGGTGGAGCCCTCCATGGATTCGCGCAGCCGTTACCCTTTGTGGGTTGAAGTATCCATCAATATGGATGTACGATAGCACCACCTATCGGAACCACGGCTCAAAACTCAACCCTTCCCTTTACATTCTTGCAAGTTGCATGCTTTATTTTCCGCTGCTCATATATTTTTTGCATGCTTGCTTGAATTGTGTTAAGATTGCTTGACTTGTGCTAAGCTTGCTAAAATCTGCCAAAGTCTAAAATTGGGAAAAAGGTTAAGTTTTTATTTGGTCAAGTAGTCTAATCACCCCCCCCCCCTCTAGACATACTTCAAGATCCCACAAGTGGTATCGGAGCCTTGGTCTCCATTTTCTTTGATTTCCATAGCTTTTGGTGGTCATAGCCTTGGTTTCACAACCTAGGAGAGTATGGCGTCTAGCGAGGGAAACTACCATCATAGAGGTCCTTACTTTGATGGTACTAATTTTGCTAGTTGGAAGCATAAGATGAAAATGCATATTCTCGGTCATAACCCCGCCGTTTGGGCTATTGTGTGTATTGGCTTGCAAGGTGAATTCTTTGATGGGAGAGAACCGAACTGTGAAGCTAGCGCGGATGAGTTGAAGATGATGCAATACAAAGCTCAAGCTTGTGATATCCTCTTCAACGGATTGTGCCCCGAAGAATTCAAAAAAAATCAGCCGTCTTGAGAATGCAAAGGAAATTTGGGACACTTTGATTGATATGCACGAAGGTACCGACTCCGTCAAGGAATCCAAATTGGATGTGCTTCAAAGGCAACTTGACAAGTTCAAGATGAAGGATGGTGAAGGCGTTGATGAAATGTACTCTAGGCTTGCTCTCATCACAAATGAGATTGGCGGCTTAGGAAGTGAAGAGATGACTGACAAATTCATCGTCAAGAAGATCCTAAGAGCCTTGGATGGAAAATATGATACCATGCGCACATTGATCCAAATGATGCCCAATTACAAGAATCTCAAGCCAACGGAGGTCATTGGACAAATTGTTGCTCATGAGATTTCACTCATGGATAAGGAGGAGCTGCACAACAAGTCATGTGGTGCTTACAAAGCCTCATGTGAAGCTCCCACATCATCAAGTGAGAAACAAACCTTCAATGAAGAATTGAGCCTAATGGTGAAGAACTTCAACAAATTCTACAAGAGTAGAAGCAAGGAAAGAAGTTCCAAGTCAAGGTCCTACAATGACAAAAGATCTGGCAGTCAAGAGAGAAATTGCTACAACTGTGGAAGACCCGGACACTATTCTAATGAGTTTACGGCTCCCTACAAAAGAAGCGAAGAATCACCTAAAAGGAGAAGCAGAAGAGAAGAATCACTGCCAAGAGAGAGAAGGAGTAGAGATGATCGATATGAACGAAGAACGTCCCGGAGAAGCAAGGATTCGGAAAGGAAGGACAAGTCATCAAGGAGCTACACAAAACGAAGACATCAAGCTCATGTTGGTGAATGGGTATCTGGTTCTGACTCTGAACATCACTCTGAGAGAAGCTATCAGTCCGACTCTGAACATACTCAACATGAAGGTGTTGTCGGTCTAGCACTTGTGTCAACCAACTCCCACGACATATTTGATTCACCAAATGAAGGACTTGGAAGATGCTTCATGGCTAAAGGCCCAAAGGTAACACACCCCGAGTATGTTGATTTCAATAGTGATGAAGATGACTTGCTAGGTGATGATGATTTACTTATTGACAACTCTAGTGATGGATACTATGATGAAACATCAATTAATCATGCTAATCAAGATAAAAGGAATGAAGATGATAAGGAGAAAATTGAGCTCCTAACTAAAGAACTAAACACTCTTAAGTTAGCTCATGAAACTATCTTAGGGGATCATCGAGAACTTTTAAGGACTCATGAGAAATTACGCTTTGAAAAGGTCAACCTTGAGCAAGAGCATGAGTTCTTAAAGGCAATCAATGATGATCTTCGCAAGAAAAGTTCTTCTTACATTGCCAAGCGTTTACTCTTATCTACTTACATGCCTCAAGTCAAGTCTAGTAACAAAAACAAGAAGGATTGTTCCTCTAGTAGTAACAATAATCATGCTAAATCCAATGTTGTTGCTTCTAGTAGTTCTCTTGATTCCACTAATGACTCTCTTAGCCAAGTTACACTTGAGCAAGAAAATATTTTATTGAAGGTAATTATAGAGAAAGGTGTTTACAAGAGCCTTCCCGGGTGTAAGAAATTCGAGGAAATTGTATGCAAGCAAGGAAGGCACTGGAAGAACCATGGTGTTGGTTTTGAACGAAAGTTCAATGGCAATGGAGTTGAGTGGGAAGAAGATCAATACCCCAAGACGAAGTTTGTTACTCAACAAGAGAAGTATGATCCTACTTCCTTCAAAGGGACACAAGCTCAAGATGATCTTCCACCACAAGACCACAAGCAAAAAGGCAAGGATGAGCTTCAAGAGGAGATTGATGCATTTGAAGAAGCTCCCAAGGCCTTGGTCAAGTGGGTTCCCAAGACTACGTCAAGTTCTACTTCATCGAGTACGACTACAACTCCAAGGATTCCCATCAACATGGTGTGGATCCCGAAGAAGAAGAACTAGAGAGTTCTTGAGGGTGACTCCGCCAACATTCTTCACTGACATCATTTTGGCAAGGACAAGTGCAATCAACTTTCACATCTTGCACTAGTTCAAGGAGTCACAAACCCTCTTGTTGGTAAGACAAGGGACAAGGTAATCCAATGCTTTCATATACATCATCTTGTGCGCATCACTCTATGTCTATGGATATCCTTTTTTGTTCCTTGTGGGACTAACCCGTGTAGGTATTGAAAGTGCAACTCACTCCAAAGGATTGCTCCAAATGATATAAATCAACATTGAGCATACACATCTTCAACACCTACATGAAGTCATCATCGATAAAACCCAAGGTTAGTTCATCCCTCTAAGGGGGTGAGGGAGTCCCGGATTAGGGGGTGTCCGGATGGCCGGACTATGACCTTTGGCCGGACTCCCGGACTATGAAGATACAAGATTGAAGACTTCGTCCCGTGTCCGGATAGGACTTTCCTTGGCGTGGAAGGCAAGCTTGGCGATTCGATATGAAGATCTCCTCCCATTGTAACTGACTCTGTGTAACCCTAGCCCTCTCCAGTGTCTATATAAACCGGAGAGTTTTAGTCCGTAGGACGAACAACAATCATACCATAGGCTAGCTTCTAGGGTTTAGCCTCTCTGATCTCGTGGTAGATCAACTCTTGTACTACCCATATCATCAATATTAATCAAGCAGGAGTAGGGTTTTACCTCCATCGAGAGGGCCCGAACCTGGGTAAAAACGTCATGTCCCTTGTCTCCTGTTACCATCCGCCTAGACGCACAGTTCGGGACCCCCTACCCGAGATCTGCCGGTTTTGACACCGACATTGGTGCTTTCATTGAGAGTTCCTCTGTGTCGTCACCGTCAGGAAGGATGCCGCACCCCATCTTTAAAGACGGCGCTGTTGCTAAAGGAGCTTTGGCTGTCAGCCAAACTCTCCGGCTAGGCAGTTTTTTGATGACCGCCTGTTCGGCCGCCGCGCCAACGATGACCTCTTGGGTCATCGAAAGCAATCTCCACATCAGCTCGGAACTCGCCGAGCAGTTAGATCCGATGGAGCTCTTTTCCTTAAACGAGCTCTTGGATAGCATCGCCGCCCTGGGAGTCGCTAAAGATTATGGCCAGATTGGGCTTAAACCTGATCTGAGAGAGATTGACTCTCCCCAGGTCACGCACCACGTTGAAGTGGTGGAGGAACAATGCGGCAAATCTTCACCCATCCTAAGAACCAGATGTGTCGGGATTCCTTATCCCTCCAAGCCGGACATCCGCGGAGCGGTCGATGGCGCCCAAGCCCTGAACCTAAAGTCAGGCAGTGGGACCGATTCATTGGATAACATCCAAGAAAACAAGCCTCCGAGTTCGGAAATTTCTTGGCCCCTGAGTCTTAGATCCGGCGAGGTTTCGGATTTAAATCCACCCACCCACCCAAATATAAGGGATCTATCCCAAATTTGGCAAGAGCCCAGAGAAACAGTACACCATTACTGGGCCAGATTCCTCCTGGTTATGAACAGGATAAAGGACTGCCACGAGAGGGATGCAATTTCATCATTCTGTAACAACTGCACGGACATCAGAATCCTCAACGCCATAAGTCGCTACGAAATTACACGCTTCGCCGACTTGACATTCATAGTACGAAAGTACTGTGCGACAGAAAGCGTTCGGAAAACCGAAACAAAATTCTGGGACAATCCGACCCCAAATACAATCCCAGTCCGAAACAAAAGAGCGCATTATCGCCAGACACCTGGGCCAAAGGGCAAAAAACAAAAACCCTCTATAGGGTATGGAACCGTATTGGAGGGATGGCTCAATGGACCCTGTAAAAGACATAATACAGAGGGCGTCACACCAACTCATAGCCTTAGAGCATGTTGGATACTCCGGCAGGTGGCCAGAAGTGGCGAGGAGCTTCTAACTCCAGAATCCGCAGAGCACCACCCCAGAAACGCCAGTACGGTGTCAACAGTCTTCGAGACTTTTGCATCAAACAATGCGAGGAAACAAACGCTCCACAGCCTTACCGAAGTCTAGCAAGTAGCGACAATACACCCATGGAGTGACACGACTATTACCTTTAATGCCAGTGACGAAGCTAAATTCCGGACAGCCCGAGCACCAGCCGCACTGGTCCTCAGTCCGATAGTGGACGGCTTCCGACTTACAAAGGTACTCATGGACGATGGCAGCGGATTGAACCTCATCTATGAGGAAACCCTACGTAAAATGGAAATAGACTGGAGCCGCATTGAGCGAAGCAACACAACCTTTAGAGGACTAATCCCCAGCCGGGAAGCGTGCTATTCAGGGAAAATCACATTGGATGTGGTGTTCGGCACGCCAGATAATTACAGATCCGAGGAGGTCACATTTCAAGTGGCCCCGTTCAGCAGCGGATATCATGCTCTGTTAGGGCGAGAAGCATTCACAATTTTTCAAGCTATACTCCATTACAGGTACATGAAGCTCAAAATGCCTGAACCCAACGGAATCATCAGTCTTGCTAGTGATCCAGACACAGCGCTTCGCGCCAAAAATAAGACTGCCGCACTGACCCTCGAGGCATTATCCGAAGCCCTGGCGGCCGAGGAACTAACTGTGTTGCGCTACAAGGTGGACAGGGATGACGTGATACTCGACAAAAGATCCAAGTCCACCTCCTTCAAGCCGGCAGACGAAATAGTCAAGTTCCAAGTCCATCCAAGGGACACTACAAAAATGGCCTCCATTGGGGCACAACTAAGCCCTGATGTAGACGCCGCACTCAGAGAATTCCTACAAGAAAATTGGGACATTTTTGCCTGGCACCCTTCAAACATGCCAGGAATCCCACGCAGGCTGGCCGAGCACAGCCTGAACATCCTAAAATGATTCAAGCCCATTAAGCAGACTCTTCGGCGTTTCTCCGAAGCTAAGAGACAAGCCATGGGAGAGGATCTAGCCAAACTACTGGAAGCCGGATTCATCAGAGATATAAAACATCCGGACTGGCTAGCAAACCTAGTAATGGTACCAAAGAAGGACAAATCATGGCGCCTATGCATCGATCTCAAAGACCTAAATAAGGCCTGCCCGAAGGATCCATTCCCCCCTCCCCCGCATTGATCAAATCATCGATGCCACTGCAGGACACGATTCATTGTGTTTCCTCGATGCATACTCTGGCTACCACCAAATCAAGATGGCACAGTCAGACCAAGCCGCAACGGCATTCATCACCCCATACGGCCCATTCTGCTTCAACACAATGCCCTTCGGGCTCAAAAATGCCGGCGCAACATATCAGCGCATGATTCAGACATGTCTGGCCAAGCAGATCGGCAAAACGGTTGAAGCGTACGTGGATGACGTGGTCTATAAAACCAAACACGTCAAAACTCTAATAGATGACTTGAGGCTCACGTTCGATAACCTCCGAACATATGACATTAGGCTTAACCCAAAAAAATGCGTCTTCAACGTACCAGCCGGAAAGCTCTTGGGCTTCATCGTATACGGTAGAGGAATTGAAGCAAACCCAGCCAAGATCCGAGCTCTGTCACAATTGGATATTCCAAAGGATCTCAAGCAAATACAAAAATTGACTGGATGCATGGCGGCTCTAAGCCGCTTCATCTCCCGCTTGGGGGAAAAGGCATTACCCCTTTACCGCCTCCTCCGGTGCATCGAACACTTCGAGTGGATGGATGCCGGCACGGCCGGACTCGAAGAAATAAAAGCCATACTGGCAACAAACCCTGTCCTGTCCGCGCCTAGCATCGGCGAACCAATGTTGTTATACATCGCGGCAACTCACCAAGTTGTAAGCGCGGTCCTTGTCGTCGAACGAGAAACTGACGGACACAAATTCCCTGTCCAGAAACCAGTGTACTACGTGTCCACTGTCCTCACTCCATGCAAGTCCCGGTACCCTCATTACCAAAAAATAGCATACACAGTGTTCATGGCATCCCGGAAGCTACGACACTACTTTCAAGAGTGTTCGATAACAGTAGCCTTCGAAGTACCTCTTAACGATATCATAAACAACCGCGACGCAACGTGCCGGATTGCCAAATGGGCCATTGAGCTCCTCCCGTTCGACATAACATATAAGCCACGGCGAGCCATCAAGTCGCAAGCCTTGGCCGACTTTATCGCTGAATGGACTGAAGTCGAACTCCCAAAAGAGTATGGCACATATTCCAACTGGACCATGCACTTCGATGGCTCCAAAAATGCTGGCGGGTCTGGGGGCTGGCGTCGTCTTGACGTCCCCAACAAGAGATACAGTTCAATATGTATTCCAGATAATGTATACGGACTCCAACAATGCAGCCGAATACGAGGCCCTGCTACATGGCCTCCGGATGGCAGTCTCCATGGGCATTCAACGCCTTGAGGTGCGGGGAGATTCGAACCTCGTGATATCCCAAATAAACGGGGACTTTGATGCCAAAGATCCGAAAATGGCAGCTTATCGCAACGCCGTCCTAAATATGTCAGGTCGGTTCGAAGGGCTGGAATTCCACCATATTCCCCGGGAAAATAATCAGGCAGCAGACGTCCTGGCACGCATCGGCGCAAAGCGCGATGATGCCCTCCCTAACATTTTCCTGGAAAGGCTATTCAAGCCATCCGTACAGTGGGAAGGGGAATCCGAAATTAACAATCTGGACCAGGCCGCATCACCTGACCCCGAACACCCTGACACAAGGGAAGACTCCGTCAATGAAGTCACACCCTCAGCCCACATAATAATGGCAGTAATTGCCCCGTGGACAGAACCATTCTTAGCCTACTTAACTAGGCAGGAACTACCTGAGGACCAAAATGAGGCACGCTGCATAGTGCGGCGATCTAAAGCCTATAAAGTCCACGAAGGAGAGCTTTATAAGAAAAGCACCACCAGAGTCCTTCAAAGGTGTATCTCCGAAGAGGAAGGGCGGAACCTTCTGGAGGAAATTCACGCTGGACTCGGCGGGCACCACACCACAGCCCGAGCCCTTGTGAGCAAGGCCTTCCGTACCGGATTTTATTGACCGACGGCCCGGGCAGACGCTCAGGACTTAGTCCAGTGATGCGTCGGTTGCCAATTATTTGCTAATCAAAGCCACATGCCGCCTACCGCCCTACAAACCATACCCATTACTTGGCCTTTTGCGGTATGGGGGCTTGACATGGTTGGACCCCTTAAAGGAGGAACCCACAAGCAAAAATATCTACTAGTCATGGTGGATAAATTCACCAAATGGATAGAGGCCAAGCCTGTTAAGACGGCCGAATCCGGACCGGTGATAGACTTCATATCCGGGGTTGTACACCGTTACGGCGTCCCCCACAGCATTATTACTGATAATGGCACAAACTTTACGGTCGATGAAGTTAAACTCTGGTGCAAAAACATGGGCATTAAGCTCGATTATGCTTCAGTCTATCACCCACAAACTAACGGTCAAGTCGAGCGAGCCAACGGTCTAATCATGAGCGGCATCAAACCCAGATTAGTGCGATCCCTCAAGGAATCTAACACGCACTGGGTAGAGGAGCTTGACTCCATACTCTGGGGGCTGCGGACCATGCCGAATCGCACCACCGGATTCACACCATTTTTATGGTATACGGCGCAGAGGCAGTCCTGCCCTGCGACATAATTCATGACTCACCTCGCGTGCACATGTACGAAGAAAAGAGAAGCCGAGCTCAATCGGCAGGACAGCTTGGACGCATTGGAAGAGGAGCGCGACATGGCAAAGGCCCGTTCCACATTCTATCAACAGCAGGCTCGAAGATATCAAAGGAGAGAAGTACAAGCCAAAACTTACAATGTTGGCGAACTAGTTCTACGCCTGCCGGACAAGAAAAAGGACAAACTCAAGCCCAAATGGGAGGGTCCCTTCATAATCGACCAAGTCCTGACTGGTGGAGCATACCGTCTGCAAAACGCATCAGACAACCGACTCGAGCCGAACACATGGAACGCAGCACGCCTACGAAGATTCTACGCCTAGCGCTGGACTCTATGTTCGTCTCCTTCCTCTGCCCCTTTTTTTATTACTTATTTCAAATTAGCTGCCTGGTATTTCTCTCCTACTTCCTCCCTTCGTTCTCCCAAGCCTTTAGGGGCTTGCTTGCGTGTTGTTCGCACATAATTGACGCGCCACCCGCGCTCATTATACCTGGGGGCTTCTTTATTAGAAGCTTATATACACGGGCTTCATGCCCAAAACATGTGTGACACTTCCGCATGAACCTTTTATGCACCATTATATGCATCGATATGACTTAAGTTTTGTCCAAGCTGGGTTGCCTCGCTCCTGTGCCTACCCCTATGTTCCCGTTTGTTTGGCTAGGTGGTAAAGGGAGCACCTCTGCCATTGTTACTGCCGGGTCAGCCGGATGTGTACCTCAGACTGGGTGAAGCCGAAAGCTAGCGTTCTTAAGGGAATATTCGGTCGGTGAACTAAAAGATGACTTTTCACTTGTTTATTTATCTGCCCCCAGATGCTTTTCTACTTTTTTACGCAGTCCGGACATGCAGTTTAAGGCATGCCTCCCAGGGAAAGGAACCCCTAACGGAACTATTCTCCCTGGAAGATGTTTCTTACTAACCATGTAATATAACATAACTAGTTGGGCACTTGTCTGCTAAAGCACTTATGACCCCTATGCCTTGTCTCCATGCATGCCCCGGTTCTTACATAACCGAGAGGGTATTCGGACACACTTTGGACTATCGGGTCCAGAGGTTGAAGCGAAAAGGTCTGCAATGACAAATGATCTACAATCCGGCTAGAAGGCATTTTACATGTCATTTTAAATTACATAGTCAATTTGACTGGGTATATTCATCTTCAATATCATCCAACAGGCTGTCTAATTTACAGTCCTGTTGGGAATACTTGGCGGCCAGCTCTACTGGCCATACACTAAACTGACAGGGATCTCCTTCCCGTCGGGCCCCACAGGGCCGACCTCGGCCATGTGGTTTGGGTGAGCCTTCATGTACCGCGTCTTCACCATGGCCCAGGCCTCCATGGCGCCTTGACGGCAGGCCGATATCTTCCATAATCGGAAGTGATGTCGCACTCCCTTCAGCTTCTCTGCAAGCTGTTCAAGGCCTTCGGGCAGGGAGAGGGATGGCCACAAAGCCTAGACGACGCCTTGCATCGCCTGCCGAACTCGTTCGTGCAGTTGCAATAGCTTGGGGAGAAGGTCCCCCGCAGAACCGGGCATTTCCTTCGCAGGCCGACCTGTCAGCATATCTGCAGACATTGCTCTGTCAATCGACTTCCTCGCCGAACTCTTTTTCTAAGATTCGTTTAAGCACTTACTAAAAATGCTCCGTCGAAGTCGCCGATTCTCCTTTACGGAATCAGACAGCTGAGCACGAACATCCTTTAATTCCTCACCCAGCTGGGTATTGGCGTCTTGAAGCTTGTTCTTCTCTTGCCTCACCCTCGTCAGCATGCTCTCGCCGGCCTTTAACTGGCGCAGGAGTTGTTGCTTGTCCGGATTCACTCCGGCCCCATCTGCACTGTTATTGTCGGAATTGCACACATGCCGCACTTCACAGCAGAATTATCTTTCGAAGCATATATTACTGAGGGTGTCCCCTTGGCATTCTCTTAAGCGGCCAGTGCGGCCTCAAGTTGGCCTTGCACTCTTCTAGCTCCTGGGACAGTTGCGTATTCTTTTTTGTAAGATCCTGCATATCATATGATCCTTAAATCAGTTATCTTAACTGTTTCAAGTCTCGGGGGCTACTGACTTATATAACCATCAGATTTACTCACCTGTATGTCTTTCACATATGCTCTGTGGCTCTGGCTAGACCATTTTGAGCGGCACGGAGGTACGCATCTCCCGTATTAAAGGCATCCAAACGCCTCTTGGGAAAAACATGCGTCACGAAGAACAGCCCGGCGGCGCATGTGGTTCATGGCACTCTCCACCTATGAATGGGTGGCAGATAGCCCGTGCGCGTCCTCTATCAGAGGAGCGTCCGGTGCGCGCCCCATGTTCGCCTCCGCTTCCGGACCCGGCCTTGAAGCCTGGCCGGTGGATATTGTCCGGCGGGCACTCTTCTTCCTGAGGAGAGCATGAGCGTTAGTGTGACTTGAGGGCATAAACCCTAGGCGTTAAAGTTGCACGCCATACCGTTGCGCCGGAATCTCGATCCGGTCCGCAGTTCTTTTTAACCCGCCTGGCTTCAATGGCCCTTGTTGGCTACCCACCGTGGGCTCGGCCCTCCGCCTCATGGATTTCCCCTGCAAAGCAAAACACTATTGGTTTACGGCAATCAAAATAAAGCATGGATGGATCCTCTTGAAAGTACTGGGACTTCGGTCTCGGTTACCTTTGAGGCCGGAAGTAGTCCGGGATTGTCGGCCATAATGGCCACTAAGGTGTTGTCCTTACTCAATTGATGAAACACCCCATCAATTAGCTCCAAACATAAGTCCGGGTCCTCTTGGGAGTCCGGGTCGAGGGACCGTTCCGGGTCCTCGGGTTGTGGAGGAGGGCTGTTTATCTCCTTCATAGTCTGGCGCAGCTCCTGCGTTAAAATTGCTAGACTAAGTACTTAATTATGGGAATTTGAAACTGGGTAGGCAAGTGAAAATGTTCGCTTACCCAGCTTGGAGGATTGTGCATGGAGAATCCGCCCCGTGGGTTGACACAGAGGAATTCCTCTTCTTCTCCCTTGTACAAAGCGGATAAGATCTTCGTTAGAGTGGCAGCCGAATCCGGCCCCTTGCGACCACACCGGGTGGCGTCGTCCTCCCCGTTGAAATCCCACATGGGGTGGCCTCTGTACTGAAGCGGCTGCACCCCCCGCATAATGCATGTGGCCATGGCGTCGATCATGGTCAGTCCGGAATGAGCCAACAACCTTATCTGGCTCATCAGGTAAAGGATGTCCCTGTCAGTTTCCCTCTGAGGGTTCCGTGGGCACCAGCTCAAGCGTTTCTTCAATGGAGCGTTATTGAACTCTGGGAGGCCGATCCGTATAGGGTCCGGCAGGGGGACGTCGTCCATATAAAACCATTCCGAAGGCCAGTCCTCGGACGCCTTCTTTGGGGTTCCGGATAGATATCTGGTCCCGGCGATGCGCCATAGTTCGGCGGGGCACAAGGCAGAACAACCTCTTCCACAGCGTGAAATGGGCCTTGATGCGCAGAAACAGCTCGCAGAGGGCCACGAAGCCCGCAATATGCAGTACGGAGGCAGGCGTGAGGTTGTGTAGCTGGAGGCCGTAAAACTCCAGTAGCCCTCGGAGGAACGGATGAATTGGAAATCCGATTCCTCTTATTAAATAAGGGACTAGGCATACCCACTCTCCTTGAGAGGGATTGGGGACGCTCTCCGCCTGCTCTCCGCCGCTATAGGTGGCAATCCCGGCTCGGACTGGGACCATATATGCTGGGGGGAGGAGCCCCTTGGATTGAAGCACTACTAGCTAGCTATGCGGGACAGAACACCTCTCCCAATCTCCGGGCCGAGGGCTGGAGAGGCGAGAGGAGGAGCTGCTTCGACCGGCCATGGTGGAATGGATCTCTGTCGAAAGCGCTCTAATGAATACTCGCGGAGGGAAGGTGGTGTGAATTGGATCTAAATCCCCGTCTCTTTTATGGGCGGCTCATTTACGCGGCCGGCGGGGGGGGGGGGTAAATGAAAAAAACTCCCTGGCTTTTCGCATTCGTTTGACACGTGGAAGATGGTCATTATTGGGCATAGAAGCTGAGGAGAGCAGCACGCGCTAGAAACCAGACACTATTCAACAGGTACATGGAATTTGGAGAAGAACACGCCTTGCAATGCCGAAGACAAACTTGCGCGCCGGACTTATCGTCATTGAAGCCTGGTTCGGGGGCTACTGAGGGAGTCCCGCATTAGGGGGTGTCCGGATGGCCGGACTATGACCTTTGGCCGTACTCCCGGACTATGAAGATACAAGATTGAAGACTTTGTCCCGTGTCCGGATAGGACTTCCCTTGGCGTGGAAGGCAAGCTTGGTGATTTGATATGAAGACCTCCTCCCATTGTAACCGACTCTGTGTAACCCTAGCCCTCTCCGGTGCCTATATGCACCGGAGAGTTTTAGTCCGTAGGACGAACAACAATCATACCATAGGCTAGCTTCTAGGGTTTAGCCTCTCTGATCCCGTGGTAGATCAACTCTTGTACTACCCATATCATCAATATTAATCAAGCAGGAGTAGGGTTTTACCTCCATCGAGAGGGCCCGAACCTGGGTAAAACATCGTGTCCCTTGTCTCCTGTTACCATCCGCCTAGACGCACAGTTCGGGACCCCCTACCCGAGATCCGCTGGTTTTGACACCGACATTGGTGCTTTCATTGAGCCGTTGTGTCGTCACCATCAGGAAGGATGCCGCAT
>NC_041383.1:89601273-89613538 GCF_002162155.2 Triticum dicoccoides
GGTGTGAACACATCAATGCTTTATGTAAAAGTGGTAACCCACTTGAGCTTAAACAATGTGTATGACCTATGATCAAATGTTCTCATTTGTCTCCTAAGTCAATATACTCATATATAGATGACCTAGTCATCGCCAATTGCTTGATAGATGCTAGAATTGGTTGTGCATGCTTTGCCACATATTTTATTCGTCATTTTATTGTGTGAGCATGTTGGTTTCATATTTTACTCATTCGAGAACATCCACTTGTAGTATTGCTTGTTTGGCTTCTTTTTCTTTTGGCCAAGTGGATGGACAAGAATGCCTCAGAACCTTCTCTAGCTATCTATGCTTTTATTGTCTCAAACTCTATTCATGCTACATCACAAAATTTGATCAAGTCAGATTTGAACCACTCTCTGTGAGGAGCACTCGGAGTCCCCGATTCGTCATGGACTTAAACTTCCAAAAACTTCTTTGTGTGTTTTGGTATGACCGATTCTTCTATTTCGGTCATACCCAGATCACTAAGTCGATCTAGGTTTTCAATCTCGGTGCAACCGATTTGAACATTTTGGTCTCACCGAGTTGCAGTAACTTCCTGCAATAATGCATCTCGGTGCCACCGAGTTGTTCCACTCGGTTACACCGACAGTGTCGGGCTATATATAACCACAGGCAAAATTTTGGAAATTTTCTCCAAACACTTTCGCCCGCGCTCAGCCCACTCTGCCTCCAAGGTCTCCGGATCGTCCTCCTCGTCGCTAGCCGCCTCCCGCCGCTGGTCTCCGCCACCGTCAACGGGAATCACACCGCCGTTGCTGCCATAGCAAGTCCATCGCCGAGCTAGGGTATGGACTTGATCACTGTGCTATGCCTATCTCATTCCTAGCACATTGTGTTCGCCATGAATCTTGCCACGATTGAAACTATCTCATCTAGTCTAAACAATCCGTAGATTAGGTTCGGATTGAAAATTTAGGGTTAGGTTTCCGCCGAAACCATCTCGGACCCACCGAGTTTTAGAAATCGGTTCCACCGATTTGGCCAAGGCCATTGCACATGTAATTCTCGGTCTGACCGAGAATTGCAAATCGGTGTGACTGAATTCAGAACTTTGGGAAACCCTAGCAGTCTCGGTGCCACCAAACTGTGACTCGGTCTGACCGAGTTCACTAGTTTAGGTTCCTAAAGTTGCTTCAGTATCACCGAGTTTACAAATCGGTTGATCCGAAATGCTTTCTGTGGAAAACCAAAACTAACTTTTTAATTCACAGGGTCAGCAGTCAGTGTTTGCAACATGTCTGATCAGAGTGACAGCCAGAACAGGGAAGAGGAGCAGGTTCCTATGAGTGAGAGCACTAGTCCCTCTAGTTCCTCGGATGATGGCATCAGGAGCACCCCAAGAAACTTACCCAAAGCTGCCACCAGAAACAGGAAGAAGAAAACTTCAGACTCAAAGGATGAAGACTATGTGGCAGAAGAGGATGAAGCCACATCCAGGAAAGTGCTCAAGAACGAATATGGCACTGCTGCAGCCACCAAGCCAAGACTGAACAGGAAAGTCCCTGCCAAGAGGACTCCTATGCTGAAAGTCAGAGCATCAAATCAGGAAACTGAGAGATCAGAACCCAAGGAGCCAGAAGTGATTGAAAAGAAGAGGAAGGAAAGGGTCAAGAAGACCATGGCCAGGGTTGTTGGAAATCCTTCCATGATGGAAGAGGAAGAAGAAGAGGCTGCTGCTCTAGCTCCCAAAGCTCAGAAGCTCATGGGTGATGCCATCAGATCAGGGGCCGCTTCATCAAAGCCCAAAGAAGCACATAAGGCTGCTTCCAAGCCCAAGACTGCACCAAAGAGGAGTACCAGCACTACAAAAAAATACACTTCCGTGATGATACGTGTTTGTCATAGTAGCTCGCGTTTTCTGTCATGCATGTACATCCATGACAAATTTATGACAGAATCAAGATAGTCATACATGTGCTGTCGTAGAAGTGTTCCATGATATTACCAAAATTATCATCACGAAAGTGTCCACTTCCATGACGATAAATCGCGCGTCACAGAAGTGCTTTCGTCAAGGGTGACCGACACGTGGCATCCACCGTAACGGAACGCCGTTAAGCTATCGGGTCGGATTTTGGATCCGATAACCTGTTAACAGCCACGACCAATGCCGATTTTCCACGTGTAAAATTCTCATTGGCTGACGGATCCACGCGTCAGCTCCGCGTTGGCACACGTGTCACTCATCCAACGGTCGAGATGGGCCTATGATATGTTGACACGTGGACCGGCCCAAAAGTGGCCCACAAAGTATAAATGGGCTGGCCCAACTGAAGGCCCATAAGATTTAGCAGGCCATAATCAGCCGGCCCAGCTAAAGGCCCACAAAACTTAGCAGACCATAATGGGCCGGCCAGCTAAAGGCCCACACGAATTTGCAGACCATAATGGGCCGGCCCAGCTAAAGGCCCACAAGATATTGCGGTCCACAATGGGCCGACCCAGCTAAAGGCCCACAAGATTCTGCAGACCATAATGGGACGGCGCAGCTAAAGGCCCAACATTCTCTGTCAAATCGGCCCGTCAACGGCCTATCCTAAACTTGTCATCAACGCGGCCCATGGTCACTTCT
The DNA here is from genome assembly GCF_002162155.2 of Triticum dicoccoides. Taxonomy (NCBI): domain Eukaryota; kingdom Viridiplantae; phylum Streptophyta; class Magnoliopsida; order Poales; family Poaceae; genus Triticum; species Triticum dicoccoides. The sequence continues at coordinate 89,603,891 of NC_041383.1, forward strand.
GGCCCGTTAACTGTCCGCTAAGTAATTGGGCCGAATTACGGCCCGGTGTATTTCCAGCCTGTTAAAGGTCCGGCTTTATTTGGGCCCATTTACAGGCCATGAAAACTTTCGGCCCATAAATGACCGTAAAGGATTTGGGTCATATTCGGCCATGTGTGACATTCGGCCTGTTAGAGGCCCACTATTGATTTGGGCCACTTTCGGTCGGTTGTCATTTCGGTCCTATTAACGCCGGACGTAAACCATGGGCCATATCTGGCCCATATAAAAATGACGATAATCTAGCCCAACCGAAGTTCCGGCCCGTTAAAGGCCCGTGTATTAGGTCGGCGAATTTACGGCCCGTCCGAATTTCGGCCTGTCAAAGATCTGCATCGTAAATGGGCCACCATTTCGGCCTGCTAAGTCCAGTGGGTTATTTGGCACAGTCAGGGCCCAATCTCACTTTCGGTCTATTAAAGGCCCATGTTTTTTACGGGCTTGAGATATTTACATCTATAAATGGCCTAATTTTACTGAGGGCCCAAATTATGTTTAGGCCTGTTAAAGGCCCAATATGGGCACATGCCTACCAGAAAAATATGAAAGCTTATGCTGATTTAGGCCCAGATATTTTTAGTGGGCTACATGCCAATTTCGGCCCGTAATCGTTTTTAGCCCAATTGGAATGGGCCCGACGAATGTTGGCATGTTGGTCTCCTATGAAGCTTTCGGCCGAATACATTACTAAGATAAACCTACACTATACAAAAATAGTGTCGTAATTACTATAGCCTATGGCGGCATCATAAATGTTGTATCACAACAAAATAAATTCCAACCATACAACAAAGGCCTGTTAGCATAAATTCCAGATAAAAGCACCATCAGATGTATAGAAGCACAGATCATTTGACCTGAGTGCCAATGTTTCAGGTTGTAGAATCTGATGGAGCAGCACGATCTCCACCTTTTTTCCGCCATTGCTCTTGAACAACGAAGCGAATGTCTGATAGTCTAGTTTCAAAACCATTCATATCTTGACGACATTTCTCAACCACTATTCTTGTTTCTGAAACAACGTCCATTAGGAATTGGACTGTGTCTGGAGCACAGATGTATCACTCTGTCTAGCAGGAGGTTACCTTGAAAACTAACCCAGAATTACGCAAGAAGGTGCTTTTTGCACTGTTGGTGGAGAGATACTGATGCACTGCAGCAAGAGGTGACATTGTGCCTGTAGTAGCCTCGTCACCTTCAGGTGGTTGTGGTTGTTCAATCATTTGTTCCATAGCTTCCTGAAAGTTTGAACTTGTAGATTAGTGTACCAGATAATTTACTAATGAGACAAAAACAAACAAACTAGGTTAAAGGTTTATACATAACTTATTATGGTGAACTACTGTAATACATTAGCATGTATTGTAGTGCCAACTACATAATAAAATCACTTTCGGAACATATGTCCATGTAGCATGCCTATTGTATTCTCTATTTCCTCACATTCGTTGACATCTAAGGATAAAGAGACATGGTTTAAAGTAGGATGATCATAGTATGACATCATTCATATCATGGGCAAACAGATATAAAACAAATAGGCTATTTTATCGTTGTGTGCACACGTGAACATAACAACTAGATTACATATCAAGACCAAAAGAATATCCTTCATCTCTTTTAAACCATTTAAGGTGAAATGATACGTTAAGACAACTGTGTATAAAAGTGAATAGAGCAACTGACATTGGCTGCAAACCAAGTAGTTAAATGAACACATCACAGTACCAATCAGTTCAAGGCAGGAGGAGGAAGGACTTACAACAGCGGCTTGAACTGGTGTGCTCATGCCCTTGATCTTGCTAGTGTGGCAATCCTTGAAGATTTGCACTGCATTCGGTTCAGGTTCTTTTTGGTCCGCACGGGCTTTCCTCTGTATTTGGAACAAGTCAATATAGATACGATAATATGGCACACAAAAAAGAAGGAAGTAGGAGCTATTTACAAGAGCCTTGCAGTGTGCAATATAGCTACGAGATCCTATTGTCTGTTGGAAGTTCACTTTAGAAAGGTTGGTTTTATTATTCAAACAGTTAGCCTAGAACAAGATACACTTGTAAGGCACATACATAAATACAAGTTCAATATGTGGTCAGATCAAATACATATAGCCTACCTGATACTTTCGATCAGACCAGTGTTTAACGAGGGCTGTCCAGTCTTCATCTGTAATATATTCCACTGGAGATGTTTGGGCGATTTCATTGTTAGCCTTGCCTTCAAAGTGAGATTTTCTAAGGTGGTACCGATACTATCACAGAGCAGACTGAAAAACATGAGTGCATGCTAGTTTAGTTGCATCATCTTTCGGATCCAACTTGAACCTCATCTATTGAAAAAAGAATGTGAGTCTTATTAGGAGGAAGCTAGAAAGTATGGGACAGAGCAAGACAATATTACTAATTGCGATGAATAAAATTACTTACGGATAAATGGTCAAGTAAGGTGTTAAACTGGGTATTGTCTTTCTCATTCCTGTACTGGATCCGCGTTGGGAGGATACGTGCATGACACCTAACGGCAAAGGCTGCCTCTGATACTAACTTGGCTGACTCTGTAGCATCACGTGGCCTTTTTAAACGTGCCTCAAAATGGATCTCCATTCTTCCTCCTTTAGATTTTGTTAATCTGTCAAGCATTATCCCTGATGTCTGTTTCCGCTTGCGCCGTGGTGCTAGTTCAACAACGAATATGGAAAGTGTTAGTGTACATCAAACTGTGAGAGTACATATAAAGGAGCATGCAACTGCAACTTGACTCGGTCAGGTACCGTCTTGGTGTTGATGCTCATGAGGTTCATCTGATCTTGCCAAGTCATGTTGTGTCAGCAGTGCTTCAGAAGTAGTGTTAGGTGTGAAGGTAGCTTGGGAACTGGCCAGTTCCGGAGCAAACGAACGAGTAACTGGTTGAGATGTTGGTACAGTTGAAGCGGATGTTGCAGCTGGTGGAGCAGGTGATACTGTGTTTGTAGATTTAGCCGGTGGACTTGGACCTTCTACTGCACTATAAGTACCAGCAGAATCTCAACGGCAGATCCTTTCCTGTTTCACCTGACGAGTAACATCACTCCCTCCTATATTATTTTCCTTGCTCTTTTTTGACTTTGCCATGTCAAGTTGTACCCAGAACACAAAAGAATAAAATCACTCTTCAGAACTCATTGATGCATGATACAGACAAGCAATACTTTGATGTAAGACAACCGTGTGAGCATGGAATATGTAAGAAAAATAGGACGGCATGACATATTCACAGCTACGATGTGCAAACTAAGCTGAAGGATTTTCAAGAAAATAGAAGTAATGCAAGCTAGACACCATATGAAAGATGCAACCAATATTACTCTGCCAAGTTAAAAGTGTCTTGTCATAAGTGGCAATTCAAAAAATTAGAAGCAATACAACATAGAAATCAATGCAAGATGCAACCACTATCAAACTTCCATGTTAAAAGCATCCAATCATGAGTGACTGATGCAGGATACACAACAGCAGTACTTTGATGTAAGAACATGGTATGATAGATAGATGTAGTGTATTCTAGACACAGAAAGCCATGTCATATGCACATGTATAACGTATAAACTCAGCAGGTGCAATTTAATCAAAATAGAAGAAATACAGGCTAGACAACATATGCAACATGAAACCAATTATCAAACTGTCAACTTAGAGGAAGCACCTGAGATCGTGGAGTACGGGAGATGAACTCATCATGTAGACTTGGGACTTCAACTTCATTAGCAGTAGCAGTGGAAAATCTAGAGAGTCTCTATTTGTGTCAGTGCGGAGGACCACTAACATCCCCTAACTTACTCTTTTCCTTCCTATTTTTTGATATTGCCTTATGAAGTCAAAACCACAAGAAGATGAATAAAATTAGCTCTTCATAACTGGTTGATGCATGATGCAGACGAACACTACTTTGATGTAAGGCAAGCGCAGGATAAGAGGATGGAATATATACAAAAAAAGACAGCGTTTCATATTCACACATACGATAGGAGGATGGAATATGTATGAAAAAACAGTAAGCGGAAGGCATTTCAACAAAATTAGAAGAAATGGAAGCTAAGCACCATATGAACACGCAACCAATATCACTCTATCAGGTAAAAAGTGTCTCGTCGTAAGTGCCATTTCAAGAAATTAGAAGCAGTACAAGCTAGAAGACAATGCAAGATGCAACCTACATCACAGTCCCAAGTTAAATGTGTCTTATGGGTAAGTGATCGTTGCAGGTATAAGTTGTAAGTTACGCAGATGCAATTCAACACAATCAGAAGCAATACAAACTAGACATCATACGGAAAACGCAACCACATATAACAGTTCCAAGTAAGAGCAAGCACCTGTGATGGTGGAGTAGGGGAGATGTGCTCATCATGTACACGTATGTTCTAGAAACAGGAACACGTGTCATATTCACAGGCATTATGTGTAAAGTAAGCAGATGCAATTCAAGTTAGAAGCAATACAAGCTAGACATCATACGCAACATGCAACCACATATAATAGTGCCAAGTTAGAGCAAGCACCTATGATGGTGGAGTAGGGGAGATGTGCTCATCATCTACACAACTATGTTGACTATCCAGCCTTGTGTTGTCTTGCGAATCTTGTTGGGAGGATGGCGGAGTAGAATCTGTAGAGACCCCCTGTTTGAGTTGCTCCGAAGGACCACCATCATCCACTGCCGAACTAATTTCCTTCAGCTATAATGATTTTGCATTGTGAAGTCTAACCGATAAGAAAAAGGAATAAAATTCGCTCTTCAGAACTCATTCATGCATGATACTGACGAACACTACTCGGATGAAAGGCAAACACATGATGCGAGGATGGAATATGTATGAAAAATAGGATGGTGTGACATATTCACACCTATGATGTGGTAATTAAGCAGAAGGCATTTGAATAAATTAGAAGCACTGCAAGCTAGACACCATATGAAAGATGCAACCAATATCACCCTGCCAAGTTCAAACTGTCTTGTCATAGGTGGCGTTCATCAAACTAGAAGCAATACATGCTAGAAATCATATTCAAGACGCAAACCAATATCACACTGCCAACTTAATGGTGTCCCATCATAAGTGACTGATGCAGGATACACAAGAAGAGTAGTTTCATGTAAGAACATGGTGTGATAGACAGATATAGTATGTACCAAAAACAGGAAAGCGTGTCATATTCACATGTATCATGTGTAAGCTAAGCAGATGCGGTTTACACTAATTAGGAGCAATACGAGCTAGACACCATATGCAACATGCAACCAGATATCACACTGCCAAGTTAGAGCAAGCACCTTGGATGGTGGAGTAGGGGAGCGGAGACTTGGACCTTGTAATGTACTATCAGTACAAGGAGAATCGGTACAGATGCTCCGTTTACGTTGCTGGAGAGGACCACCATCATCGCCTTCCTTACTCTTTTCCTTCCTCTTTCTTGATTTTGCCTTGTCAAGTCAAACACACAAGAAAAAGGAATAAAATTTGCTCTTCAGAACTCATTGATGCATGATACTGACAAACACTACTTTCATGTAAGACATCCGCATGATAGGAGGATGGAATATGTATGAAAATCAGGACCGTGTGACATATTGACATGTATGATGTATAAAGTGTAAACTAAGCACAAGGTGCTTGAACTTGTTAGAATCGATGCAAGCTAGAAACCATATGAAAGATGAAACCAATATCACTATGCCAAATTAAAAGGGTGCCCTAACAAATGTATTTGACCAAATTAGAAGCAATACATGGCAACAGGCTGGAAATAATATGTAATATGCAACGAATAAAGGTGACTCATCGTAAGTGATTGATGTAGGATACAGAAGAGGGGTAGTTCCATGTAAGAACAAGATTAACACATAGATGTAGTGTGTACCAAAAATAGGAAGTCATGTCCTATTCACAGGTATAATGTGTAAACTAAGCAGATGCAATTTACCCTAATTAGAAGCATTATAAGCTAGACACCGTATGCAACATGCAACCACATATCACACTGCGAAGTTAGAGCAAGCACCTGTGATCGTGGTGTAGGGGAAGTGCGGTCTTCAAGTACAGAGCTACGTTCAATATCTTCATTTAGGCTTGCTGTTTCTTGAGAATCATGTGGAGAGGATGAAATTGCATTCTTTATAAGAGTAGCGCGTCTCATATTAACCCATGGGCGTGACTGTCTCATCATAAGTGATAGATGCGGGATACACAAGAATAGTAGTTTGATGTAAGAACATGGTTAATAGAAAGACGTAGTATGTACCAAAAACAAGAAGGCATGTCATATTCACAGGTATAATGTGTTAACTAAGCAGATGCAATTTACCCTAATTAGAAGCATTACAAGGTAGACACCATATGCAACATGCAACCACATATCACACTGCCAAGTATCGGTGATCAACTAGAGAGCTACGTTGACTATCTTCATTTAGCCTTGCTGTTTCTTGAGAATCATGTGGGGAGGATGACACTGCACTCTTTAAACGAGTAGGGCGTCTCACAGTAACCCACTCGGGTGACTGTCTCATCATAAGTGATTGACGAGGGTTACAAAAGAGCATTAGTTTGATGTACGAACATGGTTAATAGACATATGTAGTAGGTATCAAAAACAGGAAGGCATGTCATTATCAAAGGTATAATGTGTAAAGTAAGCAGATGCAATTTAACCAAATTGGAAGCAATACAAGCTAGACACCATATGCAACATGCAACCACATTTGACAGCGTGAAGTTAAAGCAAGCACCTGGGATGGTTGTGTGTGGAAATTGAGATCATCAACTAGAGAGCTACGTTTACTATCTCCAACTACTGACATTTCACCCATTAGAGCGCTGAAACGCTTAGTGCTTATCTTCGAATTACACTAGAGCGACTCATGTCTTTTCTTTTCTGCATTCATCAACACTGCGTCAGAGTCTGAAATATCCATGCATAAAAAAACAATAGTGTGAGTATGGGTGAAGTGTGTGCACAATTAGTACAGTGTAAAGGTAGAAATAAATGACAGGAGACATATGATAGCTCTACAACATGCATGGTGCACTGAATTACTACAGGATTCTATGAAAATAACTGTCGACTGAAAGCAAATAGGTCAGTCCATTTTTTCTGCACCGTACGATGTACAAAGAACGGGCAGATCGCCTTCATCTACCTCCAGCCAGTCAGTGTTGACGATCTTCCTCGAAACGCCCATGACCACCGGCCCAGTATTGTTCCCCTGCCTGCGCCCTCCCCTCGACCTCACCGCACTGCCGTGCTTGGCACTGCCCCCCATCCATCCATTCAAGCCCCACCAACCTCCAGATCGGGCGCAAGCAGCTCCTGCGCCCCACACCCCTATGATAGACACTGATGCGCCGCTTCCCCGAGGAACAGGCGGAGTAGGTGCTCCGCGCGCCTAAGCAGGTGTTGCTTCTTTTAATTGCGGTTCGACTGACCCTGAATTGAAATCCAGGCGGGCTACTGACCTCTAGCAAAGGTGAAATAGTAAAAGGGAGGAAACCTTGTGCATTTAGTATCACGAAGAAGATGCGGTAAGAAGAGCTCAACTAGTTTCTATCGTGGGATGAATACGGTGTGAGCGGAGACGTAAGATTTGCACGAATAAGGGAAGGGGAGTACCTCTTTCTGCTGGTAGTGTTGTGTCCTCCTTCTGTTTTTTCCGACGATCTTCTTATTGTTCGCCGGAAACCAGAAGTTGTGGAGGACGGTGCAGCCTTGGACAAACCACGGCCAAGTTGTTGAGTGTGGTGTGGGTGCCGTCTGTCGGCGGCGGGGAAGCGGATCCGAGGCGGTAAACAACGGCGTAGCGGGAACAACTCCGGTGCGGTGGACGGTTGCGACAGTGGAGCCTCAGTAGTGAGGCGCAGGACGGCGTGGTCGGAGTGGTTCTGGTACGGCGCACGTCAGCTTCAGCGTCGTGGAGGCAGCTCTGCCTCGGCTTCTGCTGCTAAGTCCTTGAGGGCATTGCGGTTGCGGTTGCGTTGGACGATGGCGTCGGGGTACCGGCTCTGGTGTGATGGAGGAGGGCGGTGGTGGATTAGTCGCTATGGGGTGGAGGACAGAGGAGGCTGGGGTTTCATGGCTGGTGGAGAGGGCATTTTCGTGCCCACGGATTATGAATGGGGAAACGGAGGGAGGCGGGGAGCTAAGGGGGAACAATGTTTCGGTTTCAGACGTGCTTGTTTGAAATTTGGGGAAAGTTACAAACTTTTCCCCCATCTAAAATTTCGGACATATTGCGGGTTGGGGGTAGGACTGTCATGTTAGGTGTCCCAAATGTGGGCGGGATAGATTCGGCTGAGCGCATGGGTGTTTAGGCGCCCACGGCATATGAATGCTTCTCGGAGGCGGTTGAGACTGGCGTCTTGGTGAAGTTACAAACCTACCCCGGTTTAGACCTTTGGACATCGGGCCGATAGGCTACACGGGCTAGAGTCAGGACAGTAATTTCCTACCACCAAACATTAGTCTCGCGCGGTTTCGGCTGACCATAGGCCTATTTGGCGCTTCGTTCAATATTTGGGAGCAGAAGCATTAACGTTTTCGGTTCTCTTGAATTGAACTTTCAGGATTTGTCAAAATTCACAAATCTTTACTCTTGAAAATCCTAAAGCTATGATTATTTTGGAATGGAGGGGGTACATTTGAATATACATTGTACACGAGTATATATTAAAAAATATGCAACTTACCTCAGTTCATGCATGGTTCCAGATATAATCTCCTTGGTTGCAAAAAATAAAAAGTTAGATATGCGTATGAATGTATATAGCATGTTCAAACTCACAACAAAGATTGATGGCCCCTTTTACATCTGATTTACAAATGCCATTATCTCTGGTTCAAATAGATGAATGCACTTCCTATGAATTTGAATCTTCGAAACCCCCGTTATGTTGAATTCGACATGTATTCTATTTCGTAGCTAGCAATTTGGAATGTATCCATGCAAGTGACAAATGTATAAAGTGCTTCACACTAACAACATGAAGTGCACTAATTGATGTTTATATATGAATTGCAAAAGCATCCATTGCCTGTATTTCAAACCGCACTCACTCTATGGATCGATAATATGAAATAAACACATGCACATGCTATAATTCAATAGAGTATGGGTGTCTGATAGACCGATTTTCGTCCATACTCAATTTTCAAAATTTATGATCTCATCCAAAAATAATAATGCCATTTATATTTTAATTTAATGTGTAGAACCGCCTTTTACACGTAGATGCACTATGCCTTGCCCCGTTCTCACAAACGCGTTATATCTCTCTCTATCTAAGACATAAGTGCACACACTTTATATGCATCGGCATTTCTCTTTCACACATGCTCACAATCTCTCTCAGGGTGTCGAGGTGTCTCACGCCCATGCTCTCTTTTTTTTCTCTCTCTCTCTTTCTGACTACTATGTACCACTCTTTTCCCTAATCTCGGTTGCAAAACACTATTTCTCTTGCATGCATATATAGACATGCACGGTCTCTACTAGCCCTCTATACGCACATATATGTGTCTACGTGTCTCCGGCATGCACATTATCTTTAGGCCTCTCTCGCACATATTGCCCCCCCTC
>NC_041383.1:89613760-89615158 GCF_002162155.2 Triticum dicoccoides
TGGCTGTTAGGCTGGATGGTAATACGAGGCAAAGTTTTACCCTAGTTCGGATCGGACCCTTGCAGTTGAAGAAAGAGCCTACTCCTGGTACTGTATATTAGTGATAGGGGTGTGTACAAAGTACACGTGAATACCAGGCATTGTGCGTGTGTGTATACTATCGACGAACTAGCCCCCAAGCTTGTATAACATACTAAGGGCCTAGGGTTACAAACCATATATAGTCGTCTTATCACCAGTGGGGATGGAGTCCTCCGCGACTCTGGTAGCTTCGTGTTGTACGCCGAGTCCTCCACATGGGTCTTCGTATAACACGTCTCGGTCCAACCTATATGTGGCGCAGGATGGAACCGACCCATGAGTCTTCATGTTGACCCACCACAACTAGAAATAATGTGCATGATGTGCCCACCACACCACACACGCTATCGGCCACTAAGAATATAAGCATATACAATAGTACAACGGTACCTAGCTCACGATCCGTCTCCATATTTTGTTGATGACACTGACGGACTTTGCATTTGATGCGTGCTCCGTATTTTGTTGACGACACTTACGGTCATTGTATTTGAAGCGAAAGCATGATATGGTCACTGGACTTCAGAATAAGCTCATCACGGTCACCACATACATTTTGTCGTGCTAACCAACATGTGGTTGGATGGTTAGGAGGACAGTGGTTTCTCGAGCCCACCAAGGTTAAAGTCCCGGTGCTCACATTTATCTTTGTGTTAATTTCAGTATTTTCCGGCGATGCACGTTCAGTGGGAGGAGACGTTCCACTCGACTATGAGGCACCTATGGTGACTTCCTAAAATCTCAAGATCATATATGCTGGCCCACTCTCTTGAAGGTGCTCATAGGGGTAGGGTTCGCGTGCGTGCGCTTATAGCAGTGAGTGCTTGCGCGTATATATGAGCCCTTGCGTTTGTACAGTGTTAAACAAATACATGTCATGATTATACGGTCACTGGCTCACCCGTACAACTCCGTATTTTGTTGATGACACAATCAATTGACCAGTCAAACGTTCCACGTGGCGCAACTAGTGTTGCACCATCGGGGCGCGTAACCGTGGGGCCCACCTGTCAGCCCGTATATGAAAGAAAGAAATGGTAGTTTGAGTCTGTACTGTGTTAATAAAATAGGAGTACATTTTAGGGTGATCATACGGTCACTGGCTCACCATACAGCTCGGTAATTTGTTGATAACACGGTCAATTGACCAGTCAAACGGTCCACATTCAGCAGCGCACATTACCATAGGGCCCACCTGTCAGCGCGTATATGAAGGACATAAATGGTAATAAATTAGTGGTCGGTGGGTATTCAAAGTCGTGAGACCTCTGGTTGGCAGTCACCGGCGGTTGGGGAGGCGTTCATTGGGTGGTGGGG
>NC_041383.1:89615594-89674372 GCF_002162155.2 Triticum dicoccoides
GGGGGGTTGCTAGAGGGATGGCCGGTGCGGCGGCGGACTGGCGGTGGGGAGTGGTTTCGAGGAGGGCGGGCCGGCGTGGCGGCACGGGCCGGCCGTGGGCGGTGGGGGCTGGCGGTTCGGCCAGTGGTGGCTGGCGGCTTAGGGGGGGTGGAGTTTGATGATAAACTGGAGGCCCTTGATTTCGTATCCAACGGCTGGAAAATCTAATGACCAGAGATGAAAAAGTCAATTGACTGACGTGTAGCTAGCCTCACCCCGCACGTACACATGCACGCATGCAAGACACGCACACATGCAGGTGTGCAACACTGACACGTACACATAACATACACATGCACGCACGCAAGACACGCACGCATGCAGGCATGCAACACTGACACGTACACACGAACGCATGCTGGCGTGCAACACTAACCGTACACATGCACTCATGAACACACACATGTACGCACCCATGCATGCAACACTGAAACGTACCCTTGCACGCACGTAACACTCACACGCCTGCATGCACACAGCACACGACGCAAGACACACGCTCAACCTATACATGCATGCACCCTTTGTTAAGGACATGGATTGTTACGGGTATTAATCAATCTTATCTGTGATAAGCAGACATTGATGTTTGCAGCGGTCTTTATGAATCACAACATATCGAACGGGCTATCAACATAGCAGGCTTATCTACATGAAAAAGGTGACGTCACACTCAATGAACAATCATCGGTTTATGAAATGCCCGCTTCTGACCGCCCTGGCCCACCAGAGGTTCCTCTGTTGTACGCTACCTGTGTTGGATCACCGACATGCAGGCCATGCACCCAAAGAGCCCACACATCAGTGGAAGAATGGCAGGGTGTCCTAGGTCAGAGTCGAGGGTGCCACTTGCTGCACGCCCGGGTGAACACGCCTCCGGGCCGTATTCAAACGCCTCCATGAAACCCGCTCGTGTGGAAGCCGAGAAACCCACTCTGGACACACGTCCGTTCATGACCAGGCCAGCGTTAAACGCAACGCGGTCGAGCTCCTCCCGTATGCCGTCTATTTAATCTCCTATTTAAACGAGGCCAAACGCCGGCCAAGAATCACACACGTCCGCCGCTCCCCTATCTCCTCCACCATTTTGTCCACTCTTACAATGTATTACGAAGAGTAGTTATTCCGCATCCCTCCGCTCGCCCGACGGAGCCAGTTGCCGCCCCAAGCCGGCGCGTGCTTCAGTAACTCGTCGCTCCAGGCCAGCTCAACAAGGAGCGGCGCATGGGCGTTGTTGCTGCAGTCCACACCCCCACCTCGTACCGCGTCTCCCGTTTCTATGGCCGAGACTCCCATGCCGGCGGCCGCGCCATGCAAGCAGCGAGAGAGCGACGAGTCGGTGGCCAGTGCCTCCGCGTCCGCCGCCATCATCGAGGAGAAGTAGAACACGGGAGGCCGCCGCCGCTTGGGTCCGATGAAGGCCACTGCGGAGGCGACGCCGGCATACACAGCAGATGTCTTGCCGGATCCTTTTGTTGCGAGGACCTTCGTCGACCCCTCATGGGCTCCATAGAAGAGGGGAATGTTAGGATGAACTCGAGCCAATGCCGGCCATGGTGAAGTAGTGGCCGGTGATGAACTCGAACCGGTGCCGGCGACCATCATCTTCGGCACCAGCCAATGATATCAGTTGGGCAGTGGGGAAGCGAGCCGTCCTTTGCGCTGAAGCATATACCTCCGGGGCTCCCGGCAGTCCGGTGATCGTGCTGCCGGACATGAGGAACACAAATCGATCATCGAGTGACCATTTAGGCCAGGTATTATATACCTGTGTTGTCCAAAACTAGCACCGCATAGTTCATTTGAATGTAATGAAATCCGTCATGTTTGTATGAAAATCTGGTATTTTATATGATTTCCATCGTTGTTTATATGAAATATCAGTTTGTCTACATGTTTGCGTGAATTTCTTCCAGTTGATGGCATAATTTTCGGGTCGTCGGTCGGTCTGCGGGCGGCTCGGGCGGTGTCATGGGACAAAAAAACATAGCTCGTGCGAGCTCGTCTCCAACGTGCGCGCTGGAGGATGCATGATAGCATGAGCACCCGAGCCATTCCTCGTTCATCGGTGGCAAAGGCACCGGTGGACAAAAGGGTCGCCAATATTTTGGCTACCCCGGGCAAGATCCAAACATCCCCTCCCAATAGATTCAAATCCCTCGTTCGCCGTGGAATTTTTCCATGTGTTGTTTTCATGGACTAGCAAGATGCCCATTCATTGCACGGAACATCAAGATGCATTTTTTTACAAACTCCTGCATGCATGCAAGGGATAATTAATGTCCTCCTTTGCTAGTACCATGAGGCAAACAACATTAATATTGCATCGATTAGTGTTAGTGGCCTTGTATATCTGCAAATTGTAATTTTGATAGTGGCCCCTTGTATATAAAAATGGAGGGAGAAAGATGAGAGATAAGGTTAGGAGGAGTGGGCCGTGGTGGTGACTGGTGGTCGGACTAGGCGGAGGCATGGGGATGGATGGCGTATTATGTCTAGGTTTGTATCTCTCTCACACACACTACGTAGGTGGGGGACGTGCACGAAGAGAAGAGGTGCACGCACGACGCACGTACTCCCGTCTCTTTCCCAACCACACCCGCACGGGTACACGGTGGAGCTCATTTCTGTATGAAAAAGGCAGCCCATGTGGTAATTTGGCACATGTACTGGTTGTCCACTTGGTGGAGGGAGGATCATCTACCATGGGTGAACAAACAAACAACGACTTGACGCGTTATGTTAAATTAAAAAAGAGGCAAACCATGTGGGGCCTACCTTAGAGGCAAGGCGCTATACACTGGAGTAATTTTGATGTGTCCCGTCAACTCGCAGAACAAGGAGAAGTTTTCTTAGTACGCCGTCTCCCCCGCCCACGGGCGCGGTGGCTCGCAGGATGAGGTGAAGCTTGCTTACGAGTAGTAGTAGTAGTACTCCTACTATTGTACGCCTTACACCCGCTCCCTCGCCCATGCGCGCGGTGGCTCGCAGCACGAGGAGAAAATTTTACTCCACTACTCCCTCCGTTTACTCCCCGTCCCTACTACATACCTTGGTTAGTACTCCCTCCATTTACTTATACAAGGCCACTATAAAAAATACATTTTGCATCTATACAAGGCCACAAATAGTAATTGAGACAAAAGTTACTACAACCTCCTTTCCAGTTTATGGCTCAATTTCAAAATCTCTCCAACCAAGGTAGACGGTGAGTGGTCGAATTAATTTCGTAGTTTGCACAAGTAATTAGTACGCTCGTTTTTGAAGTTATGTTTACCGAGGCATTAATTAGAACGAATGCATGAATGACCACTAAATTTCCATGAACTTGTACATGCATTGGTTAGTTTCCTCTTGACACTACTTGCGTCGGGTGATCTAAGGCACCTCGAAATCAACCATGTAATGGTACTACTACTAGTATAGTAGAATTAAGACTTATCAAACGGAAAAACGAATGTTTTTTAGATGAGCCCTATAAGCCCTAGTGGGTACGTACTCCGTAAAAACAGATTTTTCCAAAACTAAGTCGCTCCCTTTCATGAATTCTGTAGTATAGTCCTCCGTCGACGCTCCCTTTCATGAATTCTGTACTTCCTGTCGCTGACATGTAGGACATATAGCAACAGGGTCGATGTGTCAAGCACCAAATAAGAGTGTAGAACAGCAGGGGGGACGCACCCCACTCGTACCGGCCCAGTAGTAGTAATGAGCAATGAGACATCAAATCACAATGCCGCACCTTCCCAGACGGACGAAGCAACCATTATTTCACACTTTGGTTCGCCATCATCTCAAACCGCGTAGTATTGCTTCTTCCTCAAGAGGGACACGCGCATCGCCTTGGTACATCATGACACGTGGGACCGCATGACAGGCCATGCTCCCCCGTCGATCGCTCGGTAAAATCACCTCATTTTTACTATACTTCCTCCGTATCGGTTTACTACATGGCATGCACATCGTTCTAGGTTGAGAATTTAACTGGCTATATATGTGATGAACGGTACTCCAGCCTTTTAAAAAATGTATACTTTTGTAGTACTATCGATAGATTGCGCCATGGAGCAAAAATTGAAATTAAAAATAAAGGTCGTACATATAGAGAGCGCTCGTCGCCAAATTATGCATATAGTACTATTAAAAAACCTAGTACGTGTTTAATTGGGGTGCTAAATTGTATTAAAGAAATACTAGTAGTATGTATAATACTGAGGAGTTAAAGTAACGAGAAGAAACATAACATAGTTCTGCTGGGCCTCAACACAACACACCCCTCAAATTCAACTAAGCACACCTAAAATTAAACTATGCAACTAATCCGATAGACACTGCATTAGAACCACCATGAGAAACGATACTGACACCTTACTCACTCGGAGGAGTCCTCGTCCACGTCCTCGACTTCATCCTTGTCCCTCTTCCTCTTGGCCGACACTTCTTTGCTTGAACCGCACACTTGGCTCTTGCTCTTCATCCAACCCTTATAGATATTGAAACAAAGGTAGCCATCCATTGCATCATAGTGGATGTGTTCTATATCTAGTACCTTCCGCTGCCATGCATGACGATGAAATGTGTAATGAGGTTTGAGGGAGTCCTGGATTAGGGGGTGTCCGGATGGCCGGACTATAACCTTTGGCCGGACTCCTGGACTATGAAGATACAAGATTGAAGACTTCGTCCCGTGTCTAGATGGGACTTTCCTTGGCGTGGAAGGCAAGCTTGGCGATACGGATATGTAGATCTCTTCCCATTGTAACCGACTCTGTGTAACCCTAGCCCTCTCCGGTGTCTATATAAACCGGAGGGTTTTAGTCCGTAGGACGAACAACAATCATACCATAGGCTAGGTTCTAGGGTTTAGCCTCTCTGATCTCGTGGTAGATCTACTCTTGTACTACCCATATCATCAATATTAATCAAGCAGGAGTAGGGTTTTACCTCCATCGAGAGGGCCCGAACCTGGGTAAAAACATTGTGTCCCTTGTCTCCTGTTACCATCCGCCTAGACGCGCAGTTCGGGACCCCCTACCCGAGATCCGCCGGTATTGACTACGTCAAGTTCTACTTCATCAAGTACAACTACAACTCCGAGGATTCCCATCAAGATGATGTGGATCCTGAAGAAGACGAACTAGAGAGTTCTTGAGGGTGACTCCGCCAACATTCTTCACTCATATTATTATGGCAAGGACAAGTGCAATCAACTTCCACATCTTGCACTAGTTCAAGGAGTCACAAATCCTCATATTGGTAAGGCAAGGAACAAGGTAACCTAATGTTTTCATGGACATCATCTTGTGTGTGCATGACTCTATGTCTATGGATATTCTTGTTTGTTCCTTGTGGGACTAACCCATGTAGGTATGTTGCAACTCACTCCAACGGTTTGCTCCAAATGATCTACATCAACATTGAGCATCCACATCTTCAACACCTACATGAAGTCATCATCGACAAAACCCAAGGTTAGTTCATTCCTCTAAAAGGGGATCTCACATCTAGGGGGAGCTTAACTCTAAGACTTGAGTCAAAGCAACTCTAATGGTGTGAACACATCAATGCATTATGTAAAAGTGGTAACCCCATTTGGGCTTAAATGATGAGTATGACCTATGATCAAATGTTTATCATTTGACTTCTAAGTCAATATACTCATATATAGATGACCTAGCCATCGCCAATTGTTTGATAGATGCTAGAATTGGTTGTGCATGCTTTGCCACATATTTCATTTGCCATCTTATTGTGTGAGCATGTTGGTGCATATTTTACTCATTCAAGGACATCCACTTGTTGTTTTGATTGTTTGGTTCTTCCTTCTTTTCGCCAAGTGGATGGACAAGAATGCCTAAGAACTTTCTCTAGCGATCTATGCTCTTCTCGTCTCAAACTCTATTCATGCTACATCACAAAATTTGATCAAGTCAGATTCGAACCACTCTATGTGAGGAGCACTCGGAGTCCCCGATTCGTCATAGACTTAAACTTCCAAAACTTATTTGTGATTCTCGGTCTGACCGATTCCTCCATTTCGGTCCTACCGAGATCACTAAGTCGATCTAGGTTTTCAATCTCGGTGCAACCGATTTGAACTTTTCGGTCACACCGAGTTGCTGTAACTGAACACAGTTATGCATCTCGGTGCCACCGAGTTGTTCCACTCGGTCACACCGACAAGGTCGGGCTATATATAGTCACGGGCAAAATTTGGAAATTTCTCCGAACCCCTTTGCACATGCAATAGCTTGCTCTGCCTCCTAGGTCTCCGAACCGTCTCCTCGTCGTCAGCCGCCTCCTGTCGCTGGTCTCCGCCGCCGTCAACGGAATTCAACCCCGCCGTTGCCGCCGTAGCGAGTTCATCGCCAAGCTAGGGTATGGACTCGATCACTGTGCTATCCTCGTCCGATCCTAGCACATTGTATTCTTATTGATTCTTGCCATGATTGAAACGCTCCTATCCAGTCAATGCAATCTGTAGATTAGATGAGATTTGAAAATTTAGGGTTAGGTTTCCGCCGAAACCATCTCGGACCCACCGAGTTGAAAAACTCGGTCCCACCGATTTGGCTTATGCCATTGCACTACTAACTCTCGGTTTGACCGAGAATTGCTAATCGGTGCGACCGATTTTAGGACTTTGTGAAACCCTAGCAGTCTCGGTGCCACCGAACTATGACTCGGTCCAACCGAGATCATCAGTTTAGGTTCCAAAACTGCTTCTGTATCACCAAGTTTGAAAATCGGTTGATCCGAAATGCTTTCTGTGGAAAACTAAAACTGAATTTTTGAATCAATCTTTTGCAAAAATCTCGGCATTTTGTGATGCTCATCCACTCCATCTCAGCTATAACTCTTCACAGGATCAGCAGTCAGAGTTTGCAGCATGTCAGACCAGAGTGACAGTCAGAATAGGTCAGAAGGGCAGATGCAAATGAGTGAGGGTACTAGTCCCTCCAGCACTTAAGATGAAGGCAGCAGGAGCACTCCTAGCAACCTGCCTAAGGCTGCTACCAGGCAAAGGAAGAAGAGAACTTCAGACTCTGAAGATGAGGATTGTAGAGCTGAAGAGGATGAAGCTACTTCCAAGAAGGTAGTACTCAAAAAGGAGTATGGCTCAGCAAATCATACAAAGCCAGGCATGAAGATTAAAAGGCCTGCAGGAGGACAACCAATGTCCAAAGCCAGAGCATCAACTCAACTGCCTGAAAAGCCTGATCCCAAAGAGCCAACTGCTGAAGGAAAGAAAAGGAAGGAAAGGGTCTAGAAGACCATGGCAAGAGTTGTTGGGCAACCTTCCATGATGGAAGAAGAAGAAGAGCTTGCTGCACCAGCACCAAAGGCACCAAAGCTTATGAGATGCTATTAGATCAGGGGCTGCAACATCTAAGCCCAAGGAAGCACCCAAAGCTGCCCCCAAGGCCAAGTCTGTACCAAAGAGGAATACCAGGAGTATTCCAGCTGCTAAGAAGAACAAGGCCCCAGTGCCTGAGGTTGCTGAGGAGGAAGATGAAGAAGGACAAGTTCTGAGGAAGCTCAAGCCCAAGATACCAGACCATAATGATGCCCATCCTGTAGCTGAGGACATGAACATCAGAAAAGATTCAGAGTTAATGATATGGAGGATGGCAGATCCATATGCCACAAGGAGAAGAACTGATGTTGATTACAGGTTCCATACAAAGGAACAGCAGGACTTCTATGAGACAATCTTGTTGGACAAAAAGCCCATTGTGTGTGATATGAGGTGGGTCTACTGGACCTACATGAAGGAAAATGAAGAACACTATCCTGGAGTGCAAGACAGTTTTGTTGCTTGTGGAGTTGCAGACTTTGTTGGGCAGAAGCTCACAAACTGGAATGATGAACTTATAATGCAATTCTACTCCACAGCACACTTCTATCCAGATGGGAGAATAGTTTGGATGTCTGAAGGTACAAGGTACCAGTCAACTGTTGAGGAGTGGGCAAATCTGATAAATGCTCCAAAGGAAAATGATGATGACCTGGATGTATATGCCAAGAAGAAAATGGGACACAATACCATGGCACATATGTACAAGGAGATCCCAGACAAAGCCCTAGAGACTTTCTCCTTTGGATCAGTCCACTTTCTTCTGTCAGGGCTGCCTACAATCAACTGGATCCTAAGGCACACTCTATTGCCTAAGTCTGGTGACCGCAACATGATCAGAGGGCATGCAATCAACATGTTGCATTTGTTTCATGTGCCTCAGAAATTCAAGGTCATGAGCCTTATAGTATAAACCATTAAGAGGACTGCAGCAGATCATAAGAGGAGTTGTGGATATGCCCCTTGGATTCAGGAGTTAATTAACTCAAAGATGGGCACAGGCAAATATATATTGGATAGGGAACATTTTCCTCTCTATCCAGACTTTGAGGACAATGAGGTTGTCATGAATGAGGATGGTCCATCATCAGTTCAAGCTCAAGAGAAGAAGGAGAAGGCAAGGAAGGAGAAGGCTGCCAAGATGCCAACTCTAGAGGAGGCATCTGAGTATTTCTTGAAGAACAAGCAAGAGCAGCTTGGTTACTTGATAGCATCAACACTGAGGATTGAGAAGGGGTTGGCCACCTTAACTCAGAATTAGGAGAGCTTGGAGAGAATCATGGAACAATAATTCTATGATCTTGATGTCAAGGTAACTGAGATTCAGTCAGTTGTGGAGCAGCTACAGGATGACATGCAGGAGAGGAAGGGCAAGACTACCACTAATGTATTTGCCAGAGTGCCTAGAGCTCAGAGGTCAGCTGCAGTGCCAGTGCCAGACACTAGAGCAACATCATCTGCACCAGCCACAGCTCCTACAGCTCCAGTGCAACCAGCTCTAGCACCAACTACTCCAGCTCCCTCAACATCAACTGAAGCCTTCGTCCAAGGAGCCATCTCTACACCACCAACTGAAGATCAATCCTGAGAGTCGATCTAGCACTATGCATTTTCTATGAACTTTTTGGTAACTTGTTGCCAAAGGGGGAGAAAAATGTATAGATCATAGGCTTCAAGAGAGAGAGAGTTTTGCTTTTGTTCTCTCTTGCTTTGGTGGTTTAATACTTGTTTGCTTTTGATTGCTTGAGATACTATGCTATTCCTGTGAGACATTGATGATCATGTGTTTGATCTTAAGCTACACTTATGCATGTTTGATGATATTATCTTATCTATCCTATGTGATCATTCACTTTGCTTGGTGATGAGTGCATGTATTCAATCTTTATCATTTTGAGCGCTCCACCAAGATGTATGTGACATGGAAGAGTAACCCATGAGCCTAATTCCTTGTCCATTTGCAGTCCAAAGCAAATCTTAAATTATGCACAAATTTAGGGGGAGCTCTTGCTTATCACATACTTCTCAAAGCGACGATATTTTTCAATCTTATTATCATTTGTCGAAGCTTTGATCTATATGTTGTCATCAATTACCAAAAAGGGGGAGATTGAAAGTGCAACTATCCCTAGGTGGTTTTGGTAATTCATAACAACATATAGCTCATTGAGCTAATGCTATTCCAAGACTATTATTTCAGGAAAGCTCAATGAATGGCATGGCATGGATGATGAAAGTGGATCCCTCAAAATACTAAGGACAAAGGATTGGCTCAAGCTCAATAGCTCAAGACTCTTCATTTTATATTTTAGTGATCCAAGATCACATTCAGTCTATAGGAAAAGCCAATACTATCAAGGAGGGATGAGGTGTTGCTTAATGAGCCTCTTGCTTCATGTGCTTAGTGATATGCTCCAAAAACCCTCAGCTACTTTCTCACATCCACAAATGACCTAAACCCAAAGCCAAAATCGGTTACACCGATACCTCCTATTCGGCGCCACCGATTTCAAATGTCATAGCCACTGCCACAAACCCTAGGCAAATCGGTTGTACCGATAGGGATCTTGGTCTCACCAAGATGGGATTGTAATCTCTCTGTTTCCCTTCGTAACGTTTCGGTCAAACCGAAGTGAGTGATCGGTCCCACCGAGATTGCAATGTAAACTCTCTGTTTCCCTTTTGTAACATTTTGATCTCACCGAAAAGAGCAAATCGGTCCCACCGAGTTTACCTGACCAACTCTCTGGGAAGCTTATTACCAAAATCGGTCTCACCGAGTTTGTGTAATCGGTCTTCCCGAGATTATGTTATGCCCTAACCCTAACCAAATCGGTCTCACCGAGTTGCATGTCAGTCCCACCGAAAATCACTAACGGTCACTAGGTTTACTAAATCGGTCCGACCGAGTGTGTTGAATCGGTCCCACCGAGTTTTGTAAATTGTGTGTAACGGTTAGATTTTGTGTGGAGGCTATATATACCCCTCCACCTCCTCTTCATTCGTGGAGAGAGCCACCAGATTAAACCTACACTTCCAACTTACCATTTCTGAGAAAGAACCACCTACTCATGTGTTGAGCCTAAGATATTCCATTCCTACCATATGAATCTAGATCTCTAGCCTTCCCCAAGTTGCTTTCCACTCAAATCTTCTTTCCACCAGATCCAAATCCTATGAGAGAGAGTTGAGTGTTGGGGAGACTATCATTTGAAGCGCAAGAGCAAGGAGTTCATCATCAATGCTTCATTTGTTACTTCTTGGAGAGTGGTGTCTCCTAGATTGGCTAGGTGTCACTTCGGAGCCTCCGACAAGATTGTGGAGTTGAACCAAGAAGTTTGTAAGGGCAAGGAGATCGCCTATGTCGGAGTAATGGGCCATGGGTAGGCTAACCCGACCCCAGGACATCTCAAGACATCGGGGCAGGCCGCACCCCTCAGGCCGAGTCCCAGGAGCGACTCCAGGGTATGCCGAGTCCCCGGCGGCGACTCCCAGATAAGCCGACTCCAAGCTGGCGACTCCCAGGGAAGCCGACTCCAAGCTGGCGGCTCCCAGGGAAGCCGACTGTGGAGAGTCGGCCCAAGACTCCTCCCTTATCCAGAAGTACGATGCGGGGTACGGTTGCGGCATGGCCGTTTCCCCCCTGCCTACGAAGGGCCGGCGTGGCTATAGTAAGTCGTACCATGGAAGATCTCCGGTGAGATACGACACTGTTGCCATGCCTGCCCTGATCTCAGCCACAGTACGCAGTGCACTGTGCCCATGATGCCGGCCTGTCTGACCCGAAGGCGGCAGGACCGCCTGTCAGTGAGAGGGCCGAAGCCGGCCTGGGCAACCCGAAGACGGGCCCGTGGGAGTCGACCTCCCTGGAGTCGGCTGACTCCTCCGAGGCCTCACGAGCCATTAATCAGATAAAATAGGGAATGGCAACAGTGATCGCCCGATAGACGGCGGCACTGTTGCCACAACCCGATGACCGAGCCTGCGTCATCAGGGGTGCCGCTACAGTATCAAGCCTGTCTGTGGGACCCGCCAGTCAGCGGGCCCCAGAAGCCGGCGGGAAGGACGGCGGCCTGAGAGACAGACGGCTGGAACCCGCGCCCAGCCGGATTACTATTGTATCCCCGGGGGGTAGGCCTATATAAACCCCCCGGGGCACCCATGCAAAGGGTTCGGACCTAGAGAGGAAGATAGACCAGATAGCCCAGGAAGGAGAGAGCTAGCCCTGCCCTCTTCTACCTCTAGAGACAGCTCCAGGAGCACCATTGTAGCCACTTTGCTTTAGTGATCATGCGGAGACCCCGCAGAGCAGCAGTAGGGGTGTTATCTCCTAGGAGAGCCCTAAAGCTGGGTAAGTTCCGCCGGCATGCATGTCTTCGCCTCATCCCGCTTCCAGGCACCGGCGACGTTCTACTCGCTCCCACCATGATAAGCCATCCTTTGGCATATGTCGTATCCAACCCCCAACATTTGGCACCCACCGTGGGGCGAGGTGCACCGTCGTCCGGAGATCTGCTCTGGACGGGAACCCTGTTCCTCCCCGGCGAGCACAGCCAGCCCGGCACGCCGGACGGCGTCTGTGCCGACGCGCTATGCGGCGCTGAGATCGCCTGTGCAGCCAGCTGCCTCGCCGATCTTATCGGTGAGGTTTGCCTCTCCGACGAGCCTGCGCCCGACGCAGGCACGGGTGGCCCCGAGAGCCCCCTCGTGGGCCTCCTCGACCAACTCCACATCGCCGCCGAGCCTGCCGCGGACCTGGAGTCCATAGGATCCACCGACCCAATGCTGGTCGACTCCGACACCGCGTCGCTCGACGCGTTCCCCACCAACATGGTGATCTACGACGAGCCGCTCTCGTACGCGGGGAGCGGCGGAAGCACCGTCACTGAGGTCCACGTCCTCGAGCATGGCGAGCGCTCCGGCGAAGGAGCGCACGACCTGTTGAACGCGGCCCTGCGAGACCTCGCAGCACCGATTCTGGAAGACGCCGACGCCGGGACGCTGGAGGCGTTCCGCCTTTAGCTCATCGAGGGCGCAAAGAAGCTGGCAAGCATGAGGCGCTTGTCAGAAGCTTACCAACGAGAGATGGATCGCGCCGTAGGCGGCTCGCCGGCTCCAACCGGGCCTAGCCGCCTAGGCGCGGTCTGACAGCGCGGCGCGGAAATTTCCAACCTCTTCGGGGCTGATCGCCCCGTGTATGCCACGCCCGCAGAGAATATCCGTGCCGCCCAGGCGGCAGCAGACGAGCTCGACAACTTCGAAGGCGAAGAGCACCGCATAATGATGGAGCGAGTTCAGCAGCTCCTCGACGCGGCTGCCGCGCAGAATAACGCCGGCTGCCGCACTGAGGCGCCGCAGCACCAAAACGACGACCCACCGCCTCGCCGAGACCAAGGTGCGACGTCTCGAACGCCGACTGGCGGGGCCCGTGGGAAGAAGGACAAGGAGCCGGCTACCAGCCGCAGTCGGACTCACATCACCATCGAGCGCGACCAAGACGGCCGCCCTAGAGCGGTGGAACGGCGGGACGACTACCTACCTCCCCCTCCTCGCAGAGAAAGACGAGTCTCCCCGCCGCCCGTGGAACATCCGACTCTCGGCGACCGCCTTGGCCGCCGAGAGGGAATCGGAGAGAATGACGCTCGCCACCGGATCGACCGACTCCACCGATCCCTGGCGCTGGAAGAAGAAGACGAGTTGGGTCCCCCCTGCTTTGGACCCCGCATCCGGGACGAGCCCTTTCCCAAAGGGTTCATGCTCCCCGAGACACGCCCAAATATACCGGCACCATGAAGCCGGAAGATTGGCTGATCGACTACTACACAGCCGTCAACATCGTGAACGGCAACAAGCTTGTTGCCGTAAGATACGTCCCGCTCATGCTCCAGGGCTTGGCCCGGACGTGGTTAAACAGTCCGAAGCCTCGCAGCATCAATAGCTGGGTCGACTTCACCGAGGCTTTCGTCCGCAACTTCACGAGCATGTACAAGCGACCTCCCAAGCCACGCCAGCTCTCCTTGTGCGTGCAAGGCCCTGACAAGTCTACTCGCGACTACCTCACGCGATGGGGCGAACTCCGGAACTCCTGCGAGGGCGTGCACGAGGTGCAGGCCATCGAGTACTTTACTGCCGGGTGCAGAGAAGGCACCCTCCTCAAGCACAAGCTCCTCTGCGACGAGCCGGAGACCCTCGACGAGCTGCTGATCACAGCGGACAAGTACGCCACGGCCGATTCCTCCATGAAGGCGGTGATTCGGGTCAGCACGACTGGCAAAGTCGCCCCCGAGGCTCCAAGAACTCCGGCTGGAGACACCAGTCGGCGGCAACAGCAGAATGACCAGAAGCGCAAAGCCTCGCAGCCGACTTCCAGCAGTCGGCAAGTGACAACAGCAGAGGACCAGCAGCTGGAGGGACCGCCTCCGGCGAAGCGGCAGAAGGGCGGCAAGTCCAACTGGCTGCCGGCTTTCTCCTACGAGCAGAATCTAGACGGTCCCTGCAAGTTTCACAGTGGCGCGAAGCCGTCAAACCACACCACCAGGAAATGCCACTGGCTGACCAGAATCGCCAAGGGGGACGGCCTGCTCCCTCTCGCTCCTGCTGGGCCGCCTCCTCCACCCCCTCCCCAGTAGCCGGCTGTCAGGCCAGTCGGCGCGATACAACACGAGTTCCCAGATGAGCACGGAGCCTATGTGGTGTTCACCAGTGTAGCGGATGACCGGCGCAGCAGGCGCCAACAGCAGCAAGAAGTGAACGTGGTTGCATCAAGCACTCCAGAGTTCATGCATTGGTCCGAGAAGCCTATCAGTTGGAGCAGAGCTGATCACCCAGAGGTGATGCCGAGTCCAGGCTCCTACGTCTTGGTCTTAAGCGCCACGCTCGCCACGGATAGGCAGGCCACTCGCTTCTCGCGAGTATTGATAGACGGAGGTAGCAGTATCAACATCCTGTACAAGGATACAATGGAGAAATTAGGAATCAAGCAAAGACAGCTTCAGAGCAGCCGGACTGTGTTCCACGGAATCGTCCCTGGCCTTTCCTGCTCTCCAATCGGCAAGATCCTGATGGATGTGCTCTTCGGAGACAAAGATCATTTCCGCCGAGAGCCAATTTGGTTTGAGGTGGTGGACCTTGAGAGCCCATATCATGCACTGCTTGGCCGACCCGCCTTGGCCAAGTTCATGGCGGTCCCCCACTACGCCTACCTCAAGATGAAGATGCCGAGTTCCAAGGGAATCCTAACCGTGTCCGGCGACTACAGGAATTCGTCCGCTTGCGCGGACGAAAGCAGTCGGCTGGCCGAATCCTTGGTGATCGCAGCTGAGAAATGGCTCCTTGATCGGGTCGTGGCAATGGCCGGCAAGCAGCCCGAGTTATCGCCCGACCCCAAGGAGTCGGAAGCAGAAGGATCATTCAAGCCGGCCAGAGAAACAAAGAAGATACCGTTGGACCCGGAGCACCCGGAGAGGTACGCTGTCATGGGCACAGGCCTTGACAGCAAATAGGAAGGCGAGCTCGTCGATTTCCTCCCTGAGAATCGCGACATCTTCGCATGGTCCCCCAAGGACATGCCTGGTGTCCCGACGGAATTCGCCGAGAACAAATTGCACGTCCGATCTGATGTGAAGCCCGTCAGGCAGCCCTTGCGCCGCCTGTCAGAAGAAAAAAGAAGAGTTGTTGGAGAAGGAATAGCCCGGCTCCTTGCAGCCGGCTTCGTCATGGAAGTATTTTTTTCCGGAGTGGCTGGCAAACCCAGTACTGGTGCTAAAGAAGAACAAGCAGTGGTGGATGTGCATTGATTACACGAGCCTCAACAAAGCCTGCCCCAAGGACCATTTGCTCTGCCAAGGATTGATCAGGTGATAGACTCCACAGCCGGATGCGAGCTGTTGAGTTTCCTAGATGCATATTCAGGATATCATCAGATCAAGCTGAACCCGGCTGACAGGCTGAAGACCGCCTTCATCACACCGTTTGGAGCCTTCTGCTACCTGACCAAGACGTTCGGCTTGAGAAACGTTGGCGCCACCTTTTAGCGTTGCATGCAGAAGTGCCTCGTGAAGCAACTCGGCAGAAATGCCCACGTCTATGTGGATGACATGGTGGTGAAGACAGAAAAGCGTGGAAACTTGCTGGAGGACCTCAAGGAAACATTTGAGAATCTGCGCCGATTTCAAATCAAGCTCAACCCGAAGAAGTGCGTTTTCGGAGTACCAGCCGGCCAGCTCCTCGGTTTCCTGGTCTCCGAACGCGGCATAGAGTGCAATACAGTAAAGATCAAGGCCATCGAGAGGATGGAGGCACCCAGACGACTGTTAGATGTGCAGAAGTTCACTGGCTGTTTGGCATCCATTAGCCGATTCATCAGTCGACTGGGCGAGAAGGCTCTCCCCTTGTATCAGCTCATGAAGAAGTCGACCTTCTTTGAGTGGACTCCCAAGGCGGACGAGGCTTTTCTCCAACTAAAGAAGATGTTGACTACTCCCCCTGTGCTGGCGGCTCCGACTCCCAAAGAGCCCATGCTCCTATACATTGCCGCCACCAGCCGAGTAGTCAGCACGGTCATTGTAGTCGAGCGCAAGGAGGAAGGCAAGGCACTACCCGTCCAGAGACCGGTATATTACTTGAGCGAGGTGTTGTCGACCTCCAAGCAGAACTACCCCCATTACCAGAAGATGTGCTACGGCGTGCATTTTGCCGCCAAGAAATTGAAGCCTTACTTCCAGGAGCATCCAATCACCGTGGTCTACACAGCTCCACTGGCCGAGATCATTGGAAGCCGAGATGCTTCTGGCCGGGTGGCCAAATGGGCCATCGACCTGGCTCCCTACACCATCTACTACGAGCCCCGCACCGCCATCAAGTCACAAGCACTGGCCGACTTCCTCGTGGACTGGGCCAAGACCCAGTATCTGCCGCCAGCGCCCGACTCCACCCATTGGCGGATGCACTTCGACGGCTCCAAGATGCGCACCGGCCTGGGAGCCGGCGTCGTCCTCACTTCCCTCAAGGGCGACAAGCTCAGATACACGCTACAGATCCACTTCGCCGCCTCCAACAACGTGGCCGAGTACGAGGCACTCATCCACGGGCTCCGACTTGCCAAAGAACTCGGCATTCGCCGGATCCTGTGTTATGGCGACTCTGACTTGGTGGTCCAGCAATCATCTGGCGATTGGGACGCCAAGGACGCAAATATGGCGAGCTACCGTTTCCTCGTCCAGCAACTCAGCGGATACTTCAAGGGGTGCGAGTTCCTCCACGTGCCAAGGAATGACAACGACCAAGAAGACGCCTAGGCACGAATCGGCTCCACCCGCCAGGCAATACCCTCTGGTGTCGCCCTCCGGCGCCTCCTCAATCCTTCTATCAAGCCGTCACCGGAATCGGATTCAATCTATGTGCCGGCTCTGCCTGAGGAGGACGGGCCCAACCCCAAGAAACATACAGTCGAAACCGGCCCGGGGACTTCAGAACCCGGCCCGGGGACTGCAGTAGCAAGATCGAAGACTCCAGAGCTCGGCCCGGGGACTGCTCCAGTCGGCCCCGGGACTTTGTCAAATCAGCAAGCGGCTGCGGACTCCAACCCACCGCCCCCAGCCCGGCCGCCCTTATCCAAGTCGCGCTGATGGCAGTTGAAGAAATAGCAGCACCCTCATGGGCCCAGCCCATCCTCAGATTCTTAGTAAACAGAGAGCTGCCAACCGACGAAATCTTGGCTCGGCAGGTGCAACGCCGAGCAGCAGCCTACACCATACTCAACAGAGAGCTGGTCAGGCGCAGCGTTACCGGCGTCTTCCAACGCTGCGTCAAATCAGAACAAGGTCAGGCAATCCTCAGAGACATCCACGAAGGTGAGTGCGGTCACCACGCGGCCTCAAGAGCACTCGTCGCCAAAGCCTTCCGGCACGGTTTTTTCTGGCCAACCGCTCTGGAAGAGGCCAAAGAGTTAGTCCAAAAGTGCAAAGGGTGCCAGATTTTTCGTTCCAAGCCACTTCAGCCGGCTTCCGCA
The DNA here is from genome assembly GCF_002162155.2 of Triticum dicoccoides. NCBI lineage: Eukaryota > Viridiplantae > Streptophyta > Magnoliopsida > Poales > Poaceae > Triticum > Triticum dicoccoides. The sequence goes on from NC_041383.1 coordinate 89,633,000, forward strand.
CTCAAGACTATCCCCATCGCCTGGCCCTTTGCAGTCTGGGGCCTGGACATGGTGGGACCATTCAAGACGGCACGAGGTGGCTTGACTCACCTACTTGCCGTAGTAGACAAGTTCACCAAGTGGGTGGAGGTGAAGCCCATCAAGAAATTGAATGGTCCGACTGCAGTGACCTTCATCGCTGACATCACAACTCGGTACAGCATCCCACACAGCATCATCACCGACAATGGCACGAATTTTTCCAAAGGCGCCTTGGCCCGTTTCTGCGCGACACAGGGCATCCGACTGGACTTAGCGTCCGTTGCCCACCCGCAGTCAAACGGCCAGGTGGAGCGAGCAAACGGCCTCATCTTATCCGGCATCAAGCCTCGACTCGTCACACCGCTGGAGCGATCTGCCGGCTGTTGGCTCGAGGAGCTGCCAGCCGTCCTTTGGAGTCTGCGCACGACTCCAAACAAGTCAACCGGCTTCACACCATTCTTCCTCGTCTATGGCGCCGAAGCCGTCATCCCAACGGGCATAGAGGTCGACTCCCCGCGAGTCACCATGTACACCAAGGAAGAAGCAGAAGAAGCACGTCAAGACAGCGTCGATCTGCTAGAAGAGGGCCGGCTATTGGCACTCAGCCGGTCCAGCATCTACCAGCAGAGTCTGCGTCGATACTACAACAGGAAGGTCAGGCCAAGATCCTTTCAAGAAGGCGACCTTGTGCTCCGGCTGATCCAATGAACAACCGGCCAGCACAAGCTGTCGGCACCTTGGGAAGGCCCCTTCATCATCAGCAAGGTACTAGGGAATGACGCCTACTATTTGATCGACCCCCAGAAGCCCCGAGCGCGCAAGAGGGACGACTCCGGCAAAGAAACAGAATGCCTATGGAATGCAAATCTTCTTCGAAGATTTTACAGTTGATGCAGTATGTATCACACTACCCCTTTGTATTAAAGTACTAAGACTTGGGGCCCCCCGAGACGAGCTCGGGGACTGCCCTTTTTGTTATCTATACGATAAGAATTATGCCTCCGAGTACATTACTTTCATTACAAGCCGCTTGGCACCGGGCCTGACTAGTCGGCCCGGGGACTCGCCGCCTTGCGCTATGAGAAGCTTCCAGCAGTCAGACAAGTAGTGTGCGGTGCCCAATCCACCTCCTGGCAAAGCCGCAGCTCGCAGAGTGACTGTGAGGCAGGCAAGAGTGAGGAAGAACGGGCACCCACGCAAAAAATGGCTAAGGACCTAAAGCACGAACATAGCATAAGGCGGACTCCAGCATTTCTGAAGCGGAAGGCCGACTCATGAGTAGCCGGCTCGCCGTCTTCATTAGCCTCTATTAAGGACGGCCGACTCTTGGGTAGTCGGCATGTCGCTTCCTATCCGACTTGCTAAAGAAACTCTAAACGGCCAAGTCCTTGCCTTCCCAAAGTAGCCAAGCACTTGACCCAGCGACAGTCCGCAGAGCAGCTGTTCGACTGACAAGGCAGCGACTAAGGGAAGGCGGCAAAAGGAAAAGCCTAAAAGAGCAGTAAGCAAGGAAAGACGGAAAGCAGATTAATATTTACATAGGCCCTTGGCCGAATCTTCGAATAGAAGTTCAAGATACACCCCGCGGGTGGAATTGTTCGAATCTAACAAAGTTTTCAAAAGATTACTAAAGACAGACAAACAGTGGTGGAAAAGGTAGCCTAGGAGGCGGCATCTGGGAGTGAAGGATCGGAGGAGACGGCGGTGTCAGGCGCCGGGGCAGTCGGCTGGGCGGTCTCGGTTTGATCGCCTCTGGCAGCAGTCGTTTTCTCCTGACGCGACTCGTTGCTGGAGGTGCGGTCGAGCTGAGGCTGGCCGCCTACTCCGTCTTCTGGCACCACCGCTTCGCCTTCGGCCTCCGCCTCGTCCTCCTCCTCAGTGCTGGAGTCGATCACCTCCGCCGAGTCCTCGCCATACTCCGGGTTCATCCCGAACCACTCTGCCGGCACTTCCTCGCCGCCTTCAGCCTGCTCGGGCACAAAGACGCTGGTATCCGTGTACTCGGCGATGGCCGCCGCACGCTCGATAAGGGCGCCCTCCACGGCCTCCAGCTCGGCCTAGGCCTCTGACCAGAACGCGGCTAGGCGGTCCAGGTCCAGTCCTGGATACCACGCCTTGACGAACTCCAAGGCCCGGCGCGCTCCGGCCCGGGCCGAGGAGCCCTTCCAGGCCTCAAGACGGCCGGCAGCAACTTCCAGCCAATCGGCGGTCCGACTGGCGGTGCGCAGAGCCGGCATATCCAGCCACAAAGCGGCAACCGCCTGGGCGCCGGCATGCTGAAGCCGGCGCATCTGCCGGTGGACCGGACGAAGACGGGCTTCAAGGCTCAGGAGCTATTCATCAACGGTTCGGGGGGCATTGGCGGCGATATCCTCACCATTCGCCCTTCGCGCCTCACGAGCAGCCTCGATGGCCAGAGGGACCGCCTGCGAGTGACCAGGGAAGAAGTCTGCCAAGACAAAAAAGAAGAAAGTCGAAAAATCAGAAGTCGGCCCGACACATAGTTGGAAGCGCGAAGAAGCGAAAGAAACATACCATCCACAATATCCTCAATCTCGTGGAAGCCGGAGGTCAACATTGCCTCCCTATCAGTCCAGGAGGAACACTCGCTCTCGAACTCGGCCAGGAGAGCGTCTTCCTTCTTCTCGGCCTCGTACTGCGCCTTCTTGAGCATCTCCTTCTGCTCGGCCAGCTGCGCCGCCAGCAGGTCGCGCTCCGTGGCGAGCCTGTCACACTCCTCCTCCTTGGTGCGACGGGCGGTATTGGCCTCGCCCAGCTGCTCCTGAAGAGCGGCGTTGGCTCCTGAAAATCGAAAGAGAAAACAAATCAGTCGTCAGCAAAGAAGATCGCCGGGAAGATCCGGCCCGACTGCTCAGCAGTCGGCCTGAATCTCGGGGACTACAGCCCACGGGTGCGCCAGCGCGCCCCCGCGAAGAAGAAGAACTCACTCTGGCTTTCCGACAAGTCGGCAGCCCACTTGCTCAACTCCTCAACATTGCAGTTGAAGGCAGTAGCGCGGAGGTTGTGATACTCCTGCAATAAGTCATTGAAGACGAAGTTAGTGTTTGGAACTCGCCAGAGGGAGTTCCGAACCGCCTGCTCAGCAGCCGGCCCGAAACTCGGGGACTACACCCAGTGGGTGCGCTGGCGCGCCCCCACAGAGAAAAACAAGAATCAAGAAGGAGAAGAAACTTACTTGGACGGCCGTTCGCGCGGCCAGGTGCGCTCTGGTGCAGGCCTGAAGGGCATCGCCTTCGGCCCGCAACTTCGGCTGGACCTCCAGGAGCAATTGATTTAGCGGCCCGGTGCCGCCTCCGCGAACCCACCCGGTGGGCGCGGCGCTTGTGGCCTTGACGTCTACAGCTGCCGAGCTAGCAGCGTCGATCTCCCGAGGTCGCGGCACCGAGGTCGCCCTCTCAAGACGGAGACGCACCGGCGAGGCGACTTGGAGAAGCAGCCGCGCTTCGGCCTCGTCCATGGCCGGCGGCTCCGACGGATCCAGCGGCTATTTGCCGTGCGGCCTCCCAAACGGTGGTGGAGGCGGCGGCGGCGGCACGAGAGCATCCGACATGGAGGCCTCGCCGCTCTCCTTCTCCCGATGGGGTTCTCGGTGCCGGCTCCCCCGGTCTACCCCGTGAACTCCGGAGGCGGCGGTGCAGACGATAGTGGGGGGACGAGCATCACCGATCGGCGACGCGCGGCCTCCTCGGCGCGCTGTCTCGCCGCAAGGGCGGCTTCGGCATCATCCAGCTTTTTCTGGGCGGAGGCGGCCGCCCTGTCGGCCTCCGCCTTCTCCAAACGAGCGGTCTCCTCCTCCTTGCGCTTCTCCCGCGCATTCCGCTCCGTCGCCTCCCGGAGGTCGGCGGCAGGGTCGTGCCGCCGAGTATTGGCGGATGTCTCTGCCGACCCCATGACGAAGGGGACGGCGACTCTCTCAAGGGAAAGAGGGGCCCTGAAGAAGAATGGAGGGAGTATATAAACGAAGACTCGGACAAGAATCAACGAAGAAAATAAAAGAGCGTAAAGACTTACGCGGATACTAGCGGCGGCTTTCTCACTTCCCTTCGGAAGCGGTTGGCCTTCGCGGCCGCCTCCTCTCGTCTGGTCGCGGCGGCCGCCCCCTTGAACTTCTTCAATTTGCCGCCGGGCGCACTCGGCCCGGCATGACGCGTCTTCGCGCCGCCTTGGCCGGCGGAGGAGCCGGCTCCCGACGGGTCGATCCTCAGCTGGTGGCGCGGAGCGACTTCGCCTTCGGCGTCATCATCGGGCCAGTCGGCGAAGGTGGCCGAGGGCCTGAAGTCGCCTTCTGCCCTCCCTCCCCCGCCTTCGGCGTCGGTTTCCATCGCCGCCGCCCCCAAGTCGGGGTCGTCGACGTCGCTCTCCGCGCGGTCGGGAACATACTCGCGGGGCTGCCTCGTGGCGCCGGCGGCAGGCTGCATAAGAGGATTATAGTTCAGAAGAAGCTAACAAGAGTCAGAAGCCGGAGACGGCTGCAGAAAAAAGATAAAACAGCGGGGAGATGCCACTTACCACTGGTGGAGGGTTGGCGCGCGAGTACGGCTCCTTAACTGCCAGTCCTCCTCGTACTCGCAGTGCGCGATGTAATTTACCATGTTCGCCACCTCCTTGCGGGGCATCTCCTTAGTGCTCATCCGACTTTGGTCTCGAAGGCCGCTCATCTGACAGATCAGGTGAGGCCGGCCTTGGAACGGGAGAACTCGGTGCGCCACGAAGGCGGCCAGCAAGTCGGCCCCGACGAGTCCCTCCAACTGCGTCAAGACTCGGAGTCGCGCCATGGCGGCGGCTCCGGCAGGAATCGGCGACTTGACTCGGTGGGACCAGCTGGGGAGCCGCCCAGTCAGGGGAGCGGCGTTGTAAGGCGGCAAGTTGACCCAGTCGCCGTTGGAGGCGAGGTTCTTCACGTAGAAGTACGAGCGCTGTCACATCTTCACCGACTTGATCAGCATGATGGGAGGAAAGGGGTTGTCGGCCGTTGAGCGCCGCATCGCGATGAAGGCGCCGCACTGGGCCGGCATGCTGGCGATGTGCGTGCCGAGCTTAGAAGAGAAGAATTCTCCCCACAGCTCGATGGTGGGGAGAACGCCGAGGAAACCTTCGCACAGGGTGGCGAAGGCGGAGAGCAGCACCACCGTGTTCGGTGTGAGGTGGTGCGGCTGAAGGCTGTGGAACTCCAGGAATGAGCGAAAGAAGCCGCTCGCCGGCAGCCCCAGGCCGCGCATAAGGTGCGAGCGGAAGATGATCCGCTCGCCCTCTTCCGGCGCCGGCCGGATTTCCCCCTCCGGCGCGGCGCGGGCGCGCACGAGGTCCGCGCTGGGGAGACGGCGGGTCTGGCGGAGGAACTTGATGTGTTCTTCCTCTACCTCCGAGCCGTCCCATACGCCGGAGCGCACGGCAGAGGCCGCGGCGGAGGAAGAGCTCATCGCCGCGGTAGGATGTGCTCCTGCTCAACGGCGGAGGAAGGAGAGAGAGAGAGCAAGATGAGGCGGGGGAGCGGGGAAGAAGGGCGCGCGAGCTGTGCCGCTCCGTTTCCCCCCGCCTACTTATAGCCCTGCGGGCTGAGAAGCCGAGGGGGCGGGCGTGGGATTAACTGCGCACGATGCCCACGCCGCCCCATGATTTACCCCACGAAGTTACTGCGCGCAGTAACAACGTGGGAACGCCAACCGTCCCCGGCCGCAACGGATCCGTTCGTCTGCCGAGGCGCGGTAGTGGCGGGCCCCGCCTAACGGCCCGTCCCGTCGCGCGCGTGGGCAGGCAGACTATTTTCCCCACGTGGTGTCGTGCGATAGGACCGCCCTGATGGCTGCGGGGAAGCGTATCAGGCACGCCGCCTGGCTTCCCACCACAACTTTCGAACTAAGGCTCTTCACTGAAGCTCCGACTTTCGACAGTCGGTCCAAGGGAAGATGGCAGCCGAGCCCCAGAGTCTGCACTTTTAAAAAAAGGTTGAAGCTGTTGAAGCCCCACAATGCAGCGACCGCAGGGTTTCACCAGCTTCGTGGACTACTGTCGGAGTAATGGGCCATGGGTAGGATGACCCGAGCCCCAGGACATCTCAAGACATCGAGGCAGGCCGCACCCCTCAGGCCGAGTCCCAGGAGCGACTCCAGGGTATGCCGAGTCCCAGGCGGCGACTGCCAGATAAGCCGACTCCAAGCTGGCGACTCCCAGGGAAGCCGACTCCAAGCTGGCGGCTCCCAGGGAAGTCGACTGTGGAGAGTCGGCCCAAGACTCCTCCCTTATCCAGAAGTGAGATGCGGGGTACGGTTGCGGCATGGCCGTTTCCCCCCTGCCTACGAAGGGCCGGCATGGCTACAGTAAGCCGTACCACTAGAAGATCTCCGGTAAGATACGACACTGTTGCCATGCCTGCCCTGATCTCAGCCACAGTACGCAGTGCACTGTGCCCACGACGCCGGCCTGTACGACCCGAAGGCGGCAGGACCGCCTGTTAGTGAGAGGGCCGAAGCCGGCCTGGGCAACCCGAAGACGGGCCCGTGGGAGTCGGCCTCCCTGGAGTCGGCTGACTCCTCCGGGGCCCCACGAGCCATTAATCAGATAAGATAGGGAATGGCGACAGTGATCGCCTGATAGACGGCGGCACTGTTGCCATGACCCAATGACCGAGCCTGCGTCATCAGGGGTGCCGCTACAGTATCAAGCCTGTCCATGGGACCCGCCAGTCGGCGGGCCCCAGAAGCCGGCGGGAAGGACGGCGACCTGAGAGACAGACGGCTAGGACCCGCGCCCAGCCAGATTACTATTGTATCCCCGGGGGGTAGGCCTATATAAACCCCCTGGGGCACCCATGCAAAGGGTTCGGACCTAGAGAGGAAGATAGACCAGATAGCCCAGGAAGGAGAGAGCTAGCCCTGCCCTCTTCTACCTCTAGAGACAGCTCTAGGAGCACCATTGTAGCCACTTTGCTTTAGTGATCATGCGGAGACCCCGCAGAGCAGCAGTAGGGGTGTTATCTCCTAGGAGAGCCCTGAAGCTGGGTAAGTTCCGCCGGCGTGCATGTCTTCGCCTCATCCCGCTTCCAGGCACCGGCGACGTTCTACTCGCTCCCACCATGATAAGCCATCCTTTGGCATATGTCGTATCCAACCCCCGACAGCCTACTTCATGAAGATCTACCACTAGTGAGGCAAGTCCTTCGTGGGCGACGGCCATGGTGGGATAGACAAGGTTGCTTCTTCGTGGACCCTTCTTGGGTGGAGCCCTCCGTGGACTCGCGCAACCGTTACCCTTCGTGGGTTGAAGTCTCCATCAACGTGGATGTACGATAGCACCACCTATCGGAACCACGCCAAAAACATTTGTATCTCCAACTGCGTTTGAATCCTCCAAACCCTTCCCTTTACTTTCTTGCAAGTTGCATGCTTTAATTTCCGCTGCCTATATACTCTTTGCATGCTTGCTTGATTAGTGTGATGATTGCTTGACTTGTCCTAAGATAGCTAAAATCTGCCAAACTCTAAAATTGGGAAAAGGTTAAGTTTTTAATTGGTCAAGTAGTCTTATCACCCCCCCCTCTAGACTTACTTCAAGGTCCTACAAGTGGTATCAGAGCATTGGTCTTCATTTGCTTTGACTTCCATAGCTTTTGGTGGTCATAGCCTTGGTTTCACAACCTAGGAGAGTATGGCGTCTAGCGAGGGAAATTATCACCGTAGAGGTCCTTACTTTGATGGTACTAATTTTGCTAGTTGGAAGCATAAGATGAAAATGCATATTCTTGGACATAACCCCGCCGTTTGGGCTATTATTTGTATTGGCTTGCAAGGTGAATTCTTTGATGGGAGAGAGCCGAACCGTGAAGCTAATGTGGAAGAATTTAAGATGCTGCAATACAACGCTCAAGCTTGTGATATCATCTTCAACGGATTGTGCCCTGAAGAATTCAACAAAATCAGCCGTCTTGAGAATAAAAAAGAAATTTGGGACACTTTGATTGATATGCACGAAGGTACCGAATCCGTCAAGGAATCCAAGTTGGATGTGCTCCAAAGTCAGCTTGACAAGTTCAAAATGAAGGATGGTGAAGGTGTCGCTGAAATGTACTCTAGTCTTGCTCTTATTACAAATGAGATTGCCGGCTTAGGGAGTGAAGAGATGATCGACAGATTCATCATCAAGAAGATCCTAAGAGCATTGGATGGAAAGTATGATACCGTGTGCACATTGATCCAAATGATGCCAAACTACAAAGATCTCAAGCCAACGGAAGTCATTGGAAGGATTATTGCTCATGAGATGTCACTCGAGGATAAGGAGGAACTTCATAACAAGTCAAGTGGTGCTTACAAAGCCTCAAGTGAAGCCCCCACATCATCAAGTGAGAAACAAACCTTCAATGAAGAATTGAGCTTAATGGTGAAGAACTTCAACAAATTCTAAAGGAGTAGAAGCAAAGAAAGAAGCTCCAAGTCAAGGTCTTACCATGACAAAAGATCTTCTAGTCGAGAGCGCAATTGCTACAATTGTGGGAGGCCTGGACACTATTCCAATGAGTGTACGGCACCCTACAAAAGAAGAGAAGATTCTCCAAAAAGAAGAAGCAAAAGAGAATAATCACCACCAAGAGATAGGAGGAGTAGAGATGATCGTTATGAACGAAGAACCTCACGGAGAAGCAAAGATTCGGAAAGGAAGGACAAGTCATCAAGGAGCTACACAAAACGAAGACATCAAGCTCATGTTGGTGAATGGGTTTCCGGCTCCGACTCCGACAAACACTCCGAGAGAAGCTATCACTCCGAATCCGAATATACTCAAAATGAAGGTGTTGCCGGTCTAGCACTTGTGTCAACCAACTCCTACGACATATTTGATTCACCCAATGAAGGAATTGGAAGATGCTTCATGGCCAAAGGTCCAAAGGTTACACATCCTAAGTATGTTGATTTCAATAGTGATGAAGATGACTTGCTTGTGGATGATGATTTACTTATTGACAACTCTAGTGATGAATACTATGATGAAACGTCAATTAATCATGCTAAACAAGATAAAACGAATGACAATGATAAGGAGAAGATTGAGCTTCTAACTAAAGAACTAAACACTCTTAAGTTATCTCAAGAAACTATCTTCGAAAATCATCGAGAACTTTTAAGGGCTCATGGGAAGTTACGCTTTGAAAAGCTCAATCTTGAGCAAGAGCATGAGTTCTTAAAAGCAATCAATGATGATCTCCATAAGAAAAGTTCTTCTTACATTGCCAAGCGTTTACTCCTATCTACTTACATGCCTCAAGTCAAGTCTAGTAACAAGTACAAGAAAGATACTTCCTCTAGTAGTAACAATAATAATGTCAAATTCAATATTGTTGCTTCTAGTATCTCTCTTGATTCCACTAATAATTCTCTTAGCCAAGTTACACTTGAGAAATAAAATAGCTTATTGAAGGGAATTATAGAGAAAGGTGTTTACAAGAGCCTTGCCGGGAGTAAGCAATTCGAGGAAATTGTACGCAAGCAAGGAAGGCACCGGAAGAATCAAGGTGTTGGTTTTGAATGAAAGTTCAATGCCAATGGAGTTGAGTGGGAAGAAGATCAACACCCTAAGACGAAGTTTGTTCCTCAACAAGAGAAGTATGATCCTACTTCCTTCAAGGGAACACAAGCTCAAGATGATCTTCCACCACAAGACCACAAGAACAAAGGCAAGGACAAGCTTCAAGAAGAGATTGATGCATTTGAAGAAGCACCTAAGGTCTCGGTCAAGTGGATTCCCAAGACTACGTCAAGTTCTACTTCATCAAGTACAACTACAACTCCGAGGATTCCCATCAAGATGATGTGGATCCCGAAGAAGAAGAACTAGAGAGTTCTTGAGGGTGACCCCGCCAACATTCTTCACTCATATTATTATGGCAAGGACAAGTGCAATCAACTTCCATATCTTGCACTAGTTCAAGGAGTCACAAATCCTCATGTTGGTAAGGCAAGGAACAAGGTAACCTAATGTTTTCATGGACATCATCTTGTGTGTGCATCACTCTATGTCCATGGATATTCTTGTTTGTTCCTTGTGGGACTAACCCATGTAGGTATGTTGAAAGTGCAACTCACTCCAACGGTTTGCTCCAAATGATCTACATCAACATTGAGCATCCACATCTTCAACACCAACATGAAGTCATCATCGACAAAACCCAAGGTTAGTTCATTCCTCTAAAAGGGGATCTCACATCTAGGGGGAGATTAACTCTAAGACTTGAGTCAAAGCAACTCTAATGGTGTGAACACATCAATGCATTAGCTAAAAGTGGTAACCCCATTTGGGCTTAAACGATGAGTATGACCTATGATCAAATGTTTATCATTTGACTCATAAGTCAATATACTCATATATAGATGACCTAGTCATCGCCAATTGCTTGATAGATGCTAGAATTGGTTGTGCATGCTTTGCCACATATTTCATTTGCCATCTTATTGTGTGAGCATGTTGGTGCATATTTTACTCATTCAAGGACATCCACTTGTTGTTTTGATTGTTTGGTTCTTCCTTCTTTTGGCCAAGTGGATGGACAAGAATGCCTAAGAACTTTCTCTAGCTATCTATGCTCTTCTCGTCTCAAACTCTATTCATGCTACATCACAAAATTTGATCAAGTCAGATTCGAACCACTTTATGTGAGGAGCACTCGGAGTCCCTGATTCGTCATAGACTTAAACTTCCAAAACTTCTTTGTGATTCTCGGTCTGACCGATTCCTCCATTTCGGTCCTACCGAGATCACTAAGTCGATCTAGGTTTTCAATCTCGGTGCAACCGATTTGAACTTTTCGGTCACACCGAGTTGCTGTAACTGAACACAGTTATGCATCTCGGTGCCACCGAGTTGTTCCACTCGGTCACACCGACAGGGTCGGGCTATATATAGTCACGGGCAAAATTTGGAAATTTCTCCGAACCCCTTCGCCCGCGCAATAGCTCGCTCTGCCTCCAAGGTCTCCGGATCATCTCCTCGTCGTCAGCCGCCTCCTATCGCTGGTCTCCGCCGCCGTCAATGGAATTCAACCCCGCCGTTGCCGCCGTAGCGAGTTCATCGCCAAGCTAGGTATGGACTCGATCACTGTGCTATCCTCGTCCGATTCCTAGCACATTGTGTTCTTATTGATTCTTGTCGCGATTGAAACACTCCTATCCAGTCAATGCAATCCGTAGATTAGATGAGATTTGAAAATTTAGGGTTAGGTTTCTGCCGAAACCATCTCGGACCCACCGAGTTGAAAAACTCGGTCCCACCGATTTGGCTTATGCCATTGCACTAGTAACTCTCAGTTTGACCGAGAATTGCTAATCGGTGCGACCGATTTTAGGACTTTGTGAAACCCTAGCAGTCTCGGTGCCACCAAACTGTGACTCGGTCCAACCGAGTTCATCAGTTTAGGTTCCAAAACTGCTTCGGTATCACCGAGTTTGAAAATCGGTTGATCCGAAATGCTTTCTATGGAAAACTAAAACTGAATTTTTGAATCATTCTTTTGCAAAAATCTCTGCATTTTGTGATGCTCATCCACTCCATCTCATCTATAACTCTTCACAGGATCAGCAGTCAGAGTTTGCAGCATGTCAGACCAGAGTGACAGTCAGAACATGTTAGAAGGGCAGATGCAAATGAGTGAGGGCACCTCCAGCACTTAAGATGAAGGTAGCAGGAGCACTCCTAGCAACCTGCCTAAGGCTGCTACCAGGCAAAGGAAAAAGAGAACTTCAGACTCTGGAGATGAGGATTATAGAGCTGAAGAGGATGAAGCTACTTCCAAGAAAGTAGTACTCAAAAAGGAGTATGGCTCAGCAAAGCATACAAAGCCAGGCATGAAGATTAAAAGGCCTGCAGGAAGACAACCAATGTCCAAAGCTAGAGCATCAACTCAACTGCCTGAAAAGCCTGATCGCAAAGAGCCAGCTGCTGAAGGAAAGAAAAGGAAGGAAAGGGTCAAGAAGACCATGGCAAGAATTGTTGGGCAACCTTCCATGATGGAAGAAGAAGAAGAGTTTGCTGCACCAGCACCAAAGGCACCAAAGCTGATGGGAGATTCTATTAGATCAGGGGCTGCAACATCTAAGCCCAAGGAAGCACCCAAAGCTGCCCCCAAGGCCAAGTCTGCACCAAAGAGGAATACCAAGAGTATTCCAGCTGCTGAGAAGAACAAGGCCCCAGTGCCTGAGGTTGCTGAGGAGGAAGATGAAGAAGGACAAGTTCTGAGGAAGCTCAAGCCCAAGATACCAGACCATTATGATGCCCATCCTGTAGCTGAGGACATGAACATCAGAAAAGATTCAGGGTTGAGGCTATGGAGGATGGCAGATCCATATGCCACAAGGAGAAGAACTGCTGTTAATTGCAGGTTCCATACAAAGGAACAACAGGACTTCTATGAGACAATCTTGTTGGACAAAAAGCCCATTGTGTGTGATATGAGGTGGGTCGACTGGACCTACATGAAGGAAAATGAAGAACACTATCCTGGAGTGCAAGACAGTTTTGTTGCTTGTGGAGTTGCAGACTTTGTTGGGCAGAAGCTCACAAACTGGAATGATGAACTTATAATGCAATTCTACTCCACAGCACATTTCTATCCAGATGGGAGAATAGTTTGGATGTCGGAAGGTACAAGGTACCAGTCAACTATTGAGGAGTGGGCAAATCTGATAAATGCTCCAAAGGAAAATGATGATGACCTGGATGTATATGCCAAGAAGAAAATGGGACACAATACCATGGCACATATGTACAAGGAGATCCCAGACAAAGCCCTAGAGACTTTCTCCATTGGATCAGTCCACTTTCTTCCGTCAGGGCTGCCTACAATCAACTGGATCCTAAGGCACACTCTATTGCCTAAGTCTGGTGACCACAACATGATCAGAGGGCATGCAATCAACATGTTGCATTTGTTTGATGTGTCTCAGAAATTCAAGGTCATGAGCCTTATAGTTGAAACCATTAAGAGGACTGCAGCAGATCATAGGAGGAGTTGTGGATATGCCCCTCGGATTCAGGAGTTAATTGACTCAAAGTTTGGCACAGGCAAATATCTATTGGATAGGGAACATTTTCCTCTCTATCCAGACTTTGAGGACAATGACGTTGTCATGAATGAGGATGATCCATCATCAGTTCAAGCTCAAGAGAAGAAGAAGGCAAGGAAGGAGAAGGCTGCCAAGATGCCAACTCAAGAGGAGGCATCTGAGTATTTCTTGAAGAACAAGCAGGAGCAGCTTGGTTACTTGATAGCATCAACACTGAGGATTGAGAAGGGGTTGGCCACCTTAACTCGGAATCAGGAGATCCTGGAGAGAATCATGGAACAAAAATTCTATGATCTTGATGTCAAGGTAACTGAGATTCAGTTAGTTGTGGAGCAGCTACAGGATGACATGCAGGAGAGGAAGGGAAAGACTACCACTAATGTATTTGCCAGAGTGCCTAGAGCTCAGAGGTCAGCTACAGTGCCAGTGCCAGACACTAGAGCAACATCATCTGCACCAGCCACAACTCCTACAGCTCCAGTGCAACCAGCTCCAGCACCAACTCCTCCAGCTCCCTCAACATCAACTGAAGCCTTCGTCCAAGGAGCCATCTTTACACCACCAACTAAAGATCAAGCCTGAGAGTCGATCTAGCACTATGCATATTCTATGAACTTTTTGATAACTTGTTGCCAAAGGGGGAGAAATATGTATAGATCATAGGCTTCGAGAGAGAGAGTGTTGCTTTTTTTCTCTCTTGCTTTGGTGGTTTAATACTTGTTTGCTTTTGATTGCTTGAGATACTATGCTATTCCTGTGAGACATTGATGATCATGTGTTTGATCTTAAGCTACACTTATGCATGTTTGATGATATTATCCTATCTATCCTATGTGGTCGTTCACTTTGCTTGGTGATGAGTGCATGTATTCAATCTTTATCATTTTGAGCGCTCCACCAAGATGTATGTGACATGGAAGAGTAACCCATGAGCCTAATTCCTTGTGCATTTGCAGTCCAAAGCAAATCTTAAACTATGCACAAATTTAGGGGGAGCTCTTGCTTATCACATACTTCTCAAAGCGACGATGTTTTTCAATCTTATTATCATTTGTCGAAGCTTTGATCTATATGTTGTCATCAATTACCAAAAAGGGGGAGATTGAAAGTGCAACTATCCCTAGGTGGTTTTGGTAATTCATAACAACATATAGCTCATTGAGCTAATGCTATTCCAACACTATTATTTCAGGAAAGCTCAATGAATGGCATGGCATGGATGATGAAAGTGGATCCCTCAAAATACTAAGGACAAAGGATTGGCTCAAGCTTAATAGCTCAAGACTCTTCATTTCATATTTTAGTGATCCAAGATCACATTGAGTCTATAGGAAAAGCCAATACTATGAAGGAGGGATGAGGTGTTGCTTAATGAGCCTCTTGCTTCATGTGCTTAGTGATATGCTCCAAAAACCCTCAGCTACTTTCTCACATCCACAAATGACCTAAACCCAAAGCCAAAATCGGTCACACCGATTCTTCCTATCCGGCGCCACCGATTTCAAATGTCATAGCCTCTGCCACAAACCCTAGGCAAATCGGTTCTACCGATAGGGATCTCGGTCTCACCGAGATGGGATTGTAATCTCTCTATTTCCCTTCGTAACGTTTCGGTCAAACCGAAGTGAGCGATCGGTCCCACCGAGATTGCAATGTAAACTCTCTGTTTCCCTTTTGTAACATTTCGGTCTCACCGAAAAGAGCAAATCGGTCCCACCGAGTTTACCTGGCCAACTCTCTGCAAAGCTTATTACCAAAATCGGTCTCACCGAGTTTGTGTAATCGGTCTTACCGAGATTACGTTATGCCCTAACCCTAACCGAATCGGTCTCACCCACTTGCATGTCAGTCCCACCGAAAATCACTAACGGTCACTAGGTTTACTAAATCGGTCTGATCGAGTCTGTTGAATCGGTCCCATTGAGTTTGGTAAATTGTGTGTAATGGTTAGATTTTGTGTGGAGGCTATATATACCCCTCCACCTCCTCTTCATTCGTGGAGAGAGCCATCAGACTAAACCTACACTTTGAACTTACCATTTCTGAGAAAGAACCACCTACTCATGTGTTGAGGCCAAGATATTCCATTCCTACCATATGAATCTTGATCTCTAGCCTTCCCCAAGTTGCTTTCCACTAAAATCTTCTTTCCACCAGATCCAAATCCTATGAGAGAGAGTTGATTGTTGGGGAGACTATCATTTGAAGCATAAGAGCAAGGAGTTCATCATCAACGCACCATTTGTTACTTCTTGGAGAGTGGGGTCTCCTAGATTGGCTAGGTGTCACTTGGGAGCCTCCGACAAGATTGTGGAGTTGAACCAAGGAGTTTGTAAGGGAAAGGAGATCGCCTACTTCGTGAAGATCTACCGCTAGTGAGGCAAGTCCTTCCTGGGCGACGGCCATGGTGGGATAGACAAGGTTGCTTCTTCATGGACCCTTCTTGGGTGGAGCCCTCCATGGACTCGCGCAACTGTTACCCTTTGTGGGTTGAAGTCTCCATCAACGTGGATGTACGATAGCACCACCTATCGGAACCACGCCAAAAACATCCGTGTCTCCAACTGCGTTTGAATACTCTTGGCATGCTTGCTTGATTAGTGTGATGATTGCTTGACTTGTCCTAAGATAGCTAAAATCTGCCAAACTCTGAAATTGGGAAAAGGTTAAGTTTTTAATTGGTCAAGTAGTCTTATCACCCCCCCCCTCTAGACTTACTTCAAGGTCCTACACCTTAGCTCAGAGCCGCCTGCGCCAATCGAGGACGGGTGGTTGGACACCGCCTCAGGGGCTGCAATCTCTATGGCGATCGAGCCGAACACCAGGCTTGTCCTCTGCGAAGCCCGTGAGTCCAAGGTGTCGGACTCCTCCCCGGACTCCGAACCTTCCGCGCCCCTGCCAATCGAATCCGATTGGGCGCCGATCATGGAGTTCGCCGCCACGGACATCTCTCAACACTCGCCCTTCAGCGACATTCTGAATTCACTAAAGTCTCTCTCTTTATCAGGAGAGCGCTGGTCGGACTATGGTCAGCGAGGATGGGATGCGGATGGCAAAGAAATTCAAAGCCTACCCACCACCCACTTCATAGCCACTGTCAAAGATTTAACCGACATGCTCGACTTCGACTCCGAAGACATCGACGGTATGGACGACGATGTAGGAGACGAACAGGAACCAGCGCCTATAGGGCACTAGACAACCACCTCATCTCACAATGTATACATGGTGGACACACCTAAAAGAAACGACGACGAGGAACAAAGGGACGCAACGAGGGATCGTTCCCTCGAAAAGCGGTCAAAGCGGCGGCGTAAGCGCCGCTCCAAACCCCACCTCGACAGAGACCCAGCCACAGAGCAGGGCGAACCGGCGGACGACGAACATGCCATCGAGCAACCATCCGAACAGGGCAACTTGGGAAAACAAACCGAACAACCTTTCTCCGGCGAATATGATAATCCAGACGACCTCACGCCGGACAAGTTGCTGGAGCAGAAGAACTTACACAAAAGGCTCGTCGCCACTGCGCATAGCCTGAAAAAGCAGAAGCGGAGGCTCAAAACAGCAGAAGATGCACTCAGAATTAGATGGGACAAAGTACTCAACACCGCAGACAAATACGGCGACAGTCGCCACACAAAGAGCTATCCGAAGCGAAAATTACTGCCGGAATTTGATGAGGAGGCCTTAGAGCCCCCGCAATCAAAAAATAAAGAAGCCACCAGGTCGGATAAACAACCCCATGGCCAACATAGAGCGGCAAATGGCGCCGCACACAAGCCGGCACGCGATCTGCACAAGGATTCGCATCAAAAAGACGGCCCAGCCAGATCTATCTACGGGCCAAGAAAGCAAGCTAATCTAGTAAGCAATGCAACGCAACAAGTATCCGAACACCACGGCACACCCAAATATAGGGGTGCCGCACACCCCCTATGTTTCACCGATGAGGTACTGGACCATGAATTTCCAGCGGGATTCAAGCCCGTAAACATAGAGGCATACAACGGAATAGCAGACCCTGGAGTCTGGATTGAGGATTATATCCTCCACATACACATGGCTAGAGGAGATGACCTCCACGCCATAAAATACTTACCCCTCAAGCTCAAAGGGCCAGCCCGGCATTGGCTTAAAAGCCTTCCCGAAAACACTATCGGAAGTTGGGAAGAGCTCGAGGATGCTTTTCGGGCAAATTTTCAAGGGACCTATGTCCGACCTCCGGATGCAGACGATTTAAGTCATATAACCCAACAACCCGGAGAGTCAGCCCAAAAACTCTGGAACAGATTTCTTACTAAAAAGAACCAGATAGTCGACTGTCCGGACGCCGAAGCCTTAGCAGCTTTCAAACACAGTGTTCGTGACGAATGGTTCGCCAGACACCTCGGCCAAGAAAAGCCAAGAACAATGGCCGCATTAACAAGCCTCATGACCCGCTTTTGCGCAGGTTTGGATTGCTGGTTGGCAAGAAGCAGTACCAGCGACCCAAGTACATCCGCAGTTAGGGATGGAAACCGGAAACCGCGACATAGCAAGGACCAGTGCCGGACCAAGGGAAACAGCCCGAAGAGCACGGCAGTCAACGCCGTATTCAAAAGCTCTCGGCAGAATCAAAAAAAGCTGCCCCTCAAGGATAACAGGGACGATCTATCTAACCAAAACAAAATCTTGGCAAAAACATGCCAAATCCACAGTACTACCGGCAAGCCGGCAAACCATACCCACAGAGATTGTTGGGTCTTCAAGCAATCCGGAAAACTCAATGCCGAACACAAGGGGCTCGACATACCAAGCGAGGACGATGATGAACCCCACAAGCAGAGCACTGGAGAACAAAAGAAGTTCCCACAAGAAGTCAAAACAGTAAACTCACTTCACATGACACAAGGGAAAAACAGAGTGGCGCCTATAGAGATACGCGCCATACGGCCCGTCCCAGAGGAGTACCGCCACTGGTTGTTAAAATCAATCACCTTCAACCATCAGGATTACTCTAGAAGTATCCGAACGCAGGCTGGACTGCCTTGATATTAGATCCGATAATTGACGGACTCCACTTTACACAAGTCCTAATGGACGGCGGCAGTGGTCTAAACCTGCTATATCAGGACACAATCCGCAAAATGGGGATAAACCCAACGAAAATTCGCCATGGCAACACTTCCTTTCAAGGGGTAATGCCAGGCCCAGATACCCATTGTACGGGTTCTCTCCTGTTAGAAGTTATGTTCGGCTCCCCCGACAACTTCCGCCGTGAAAAGCTAACCTTCCACATCACCCCATTTAAGAGTAGCTATCAAGCACTACTGGGACGCGAAGCTTTCGCCCGCTTTAATGCAATACCGCATTATGCATCCCTTACGCTTAAAATGCCCGGTCCGCGAGGCATCATCTCATTAAAGGGAAATATCGAGTGTTCCTCAAGCGCGGAAGACCGTGCGGCTGCCTTGACAGCCACACACTAAACCAGCTTCACTAATCAAAGCACCTAAACAGGTCGTTCAGACCCCGGACATGGCTAGACGAGTCCGGCGTAAACATACAAGGGCTTACTAGCCGCATACCCCCGTACAAGGGGCTCCGCGCGTGTACAATAAGAGACAATAAAGCTCAATTCTACCCATTTTCTGAATTATACTTTGTTTATTTAATATAACATAGATTTTCGCACGATCTTTTCAACTAAGTTCCTCTCTTTTATAGATGAACACCATGCTACACCCGTCCAGGATACGGCACAACGGAGACACAGGCGCAGACGTGCAGTAGGGACCCGTTCGAAGGATTCTTTTCATATTAAGACCCTGCGTAAACCTTTTTCACTGTCTCTTGTTGATACACATCCCCTGGTTTCTTGTTATAACCGAGGAGGAGATTGGTGTCTTGGCATGTGGCCACATCAGAATTTTGCGCGTACCTGGACACCAGGGGCTTCTTACCAAGGGCGTTGTTCAGCCCGTTTTCATAAAGACCGAATACCTTAGGGAGTGTTCAGCGTCGCGAGTTTGGCCTTATATGCATCAGCTCCGAATCATGTCTTTGGTCAAATGTTGGGTTTGGCCGACTCCTGTGTTTTGTCGCCTTACGTTCCGCTCTATCGGCTAAGGCGGCACCAGGAGAACTACTGCGATTGTGCCCCGGTTCGGCCAGGAGAGCACCTCAGTAGAGAAAGCCTAAAACTGACTGTCATGATATAGCGTGAGACTGGTCAACCACTCGATGACCCGCCAGAATCTTTAGGATTCCTCCGCATTAACAAAGGGCCGTTTCCCGGCCAGGCACACACGCGCCCCGAATTCGGGTGAGCGCGGTGCCCTTAGGGGCTATATAGTAGCCCCACTGTCAAACTCCTATGGCTAAGTGAAAGTGATAAAGCATTATAGTCCGATTGCTTAGTTCGCTGCGCTATCACCTCCTTAATAGGACCAAGACGTTGGATCAAGTGTGAAAATGCGCCTTCTGCGAACACCCCCGCATTATATGCGTGGGGGCTGAAGCCGAAGACTGCCATCTTTCAGGTTATATACACATATACATTAACAGTCTCATAGGAGGAATTCTAATTCTTGAAGGCACAAGTAGAAAAAGCTTTTATATTCCATTGAAACATTGTTTTACAATAATACATGTTATTCGAACATAACATCCTTCGAGCACTGCATCTCTATTAAACGAGCGCCCTGCAGAACTTCCTGAAAATAGTGCTCGGCAGGTACTCGGCTCTCGTCCGAATCTTGGGATGCAACAGCGATGGCCTTCATCTCCGCCCAGTATGTCTTGACACGGGCAAGAGCCATCTGCACACCCTCTATACACGCTGACCTCTTCATTGCATTAATATGCGACACCGCACCAAGCTAAAATAACTCTACGGCTCGGGCCTTTTCGGCCACGAATGACTCACGACATACTTCATGGCGAGTCCGGATAACCTATTCAGCTCCGCCCATGCGGCCAAACGATCGATTAATGGAAGTGGGCGATCTGGATTGTGGAACTGCGACCAAAAAAGCTTTTCCACTTCGTGGTCATTTTGATCGCGGAAGTGTTCGCCGCACTCCACTCCCGGTCCAACGGAGCATATTTAGGATCAGCGAACTTCATCCGCAGCATAAAGGGCTTTCCAGCCGTGATATCTCCGGCCTTACGTAGCTCCTCCTTCATAGCTCTCATCGCAGAGCGAGTATCCTTGGCCTCGATAGTGACCTTCTCTAGGTCCTTCTGTGCCACCCGATCTTCTTTTTCAAGAAGCCCGCAGCGGTCGGCAGCATTCTTCAACTTTACAGCCATCTCGGCCATTTCCTTCTTGCTTTGGCAGTGAGCAGCCTGTTCGGCTTTCAGCTCCTCAGCCGCCTTTAAGGCAGCCGCATCGATTTTCCTGGCTTGCTCCTTGGCTCGGGCAAGTTCCGCCCGAAGGTTCTCCATGGAAGCAGCACCATCTGCATCAAGCACACATGTTGTAAGGTACGGGCATCAAGCTCCTCTTACCAGGTGTCTTCGGAGAAATTACATACCTTGTGCCTCGTCCAGCCGCTTGTTGACAAGCACGATGTCGGCATCTGCCACGTCAAGTTGCCACTTTAGCTCGGCAAATTCATCTGTCCGGCTACACACCGGACACTTCGCCACCTACATAGGAAAGGCGACATATTATAACTGGAATTATGATCCTCGGTGCGCCGTCATTTTTGACAACGTACTGAGTCTCAGGGGCTACTATGAATACATGGCGCATCTTATATATGCAGATCTGTCAAAAGGTACATCATTTTGTGTACCTCAAAACCTGTCAGTAAACTCCTGACGGCCTCGTACAACCCGCTCTCCGCGGATGAAATCCTTTCAATCACTGTATCCATCAACGCACGGTGTTCTTCTGAGATAGACGCTCGCCCGAGCAGATCCTTCAGCTCCTCCCACCGTGCACCGGACGGTGTCGGACTCGTCCGATGGCCTTTTTCGAAGGCCGGACACAGAGGGCCTTGGGGGGCCATACGACAGCCTTCCGGCCCTGCCGGATTCAGAGAAACTCTCCGTAACGACACCTCAGGGCCGCCCGCCTCGCAAGGCGGTACGGCAGGGGGAGGCGTTCCGCTCTCCATCATCTCCGGACGAAGATCCCTTGAAGATGAGCTCTGCTGAGAAGGGCTGTGATCCAAACTGCAAGGTAAACTTTCGGTTATCTTCCTCAGAAATAGAACAGGGATGTCTCTAATTTTAAAACCCCCCTCTTTACTTACGGCTCGGTGGAGAGCTGGTCCCCTTGGGGGCGCAATGCGATCTGGGCACCCCCCGGCGCCGGACCCTCTGACAAAGATTTCTTCCCCCGCTTTGAGACCATGGCCTCCGGGTCTTCAGAGGCGGTCCTCTTCTTCCCCTGGTTACAGGAATTATCGATTCCTCCTTTCCTGACAGCCTCCTTCGGGGAGGCGGTAGCTTCCTTGCTCCCCTCTTCGCCTTCTTCCAAAGGCGCAACCTCGAGCATCCTGGTTAACACGGGATCCGGCGTAGTCTCGGGGAGGGGGGACGGACACCTGATTAGCTTTGCTTTCTCTATCCACTCCTGTTTAAGGGACAACTCTTTTAAGGGCAATTTTATGATAAATACACGGATAGCGTGTCCGGGTTCAGGCCTACTTACTTGAGTATCCGGGCGATTGCAGCTCAGACCTGCGTCCTCGGACGAGTCCGGACACATTGCTTGTGATCCGAAGAACAATTTGTACATCTCCATGGGCGTCATGCCCACAAAATGTTGGAGGGCTCGTGGTCCTTCCAGATTAAAATCCCACAGGAGGAGGGGCGACGTTTGCAGGGCAGGATGCGGCGAATCAACATAACATGCGCCACTACGGCCAGATTGACATCTCTTTCTAGGAGATCTCGAACGTAGCCCTGCAACAAGGGCACGTCCTTGGACGGCCCCCAGTTGAGCCCTTTATTGACCCATGATGCTAGATGTGGTGGGGGACCCGAGCGAAAGGCAGGTGGCGCCACCCATCTGGTGCCCCTGGGAGCTGTGATATAAAACCACTCTCGTTGCCATAAACTGAACTCCTCTTGAAAAGAGCCCTCGGGCCATGGAGCATCGGCATTCTTGCTTATAACAGCACCTCCGCACTCTGCGTGCTGCCCCTCGATCATCTTCGGCTCTACTTTGAAGGTCTTAAGCCACAATCCAAAGTGAGGAGTAATACGGAGGAAGGCCTCGCACACGACAATGAATGATGAGATATGGAGGATGGACTCCGGAGCTAAGTCATGAAATTCCAGCCCGTAATAAAACATGAGCCCCCTCAAGAAGGGGTCCATCAGGAAGCCTAGCCCCCGAAGGAAGTGAGACACGAACACCACACTCTCGCCAGGCTTGGGAGTGGGAATAACCTGCCCTTGAGCTGGCAGCCTATGCGAGATTTCGCCAGTTAGATACCTGGCATCTCTTAACTTTAGCATGTCTTCTTCCGTAACGGAAGAAGGCATCCACCGGCCTTGAAGGTCGGAGCCAGACATGATCGGAGGTCTGAAGCGTCTGAATCTGGAGCTTTGGGTGTTGGAACTCAAGGTGAGAGGCGGATTTGGTTGAGATTGAAAGAAGGGAGTCGAGCCTTGGTCTCTTTATAAAGAGGTTGAATACCAAGAGCCCTCCCCGTGACCATTTGGGACTCGCCTTCGATTGAGGAGACATACCAATAGGCACGGTTGGGTTACCCATGCCCGTATTAATGAGAATCCCGGAATAAGGGGACACGATCTCTGCTTCGACAAGACATGCCAAGGAAACCACCTCGAATAAAGGCTTGGCCGTGGCGTGATGTCATGCTGCGAAATACGTTAGCAGATTAGATTTGTACAAATATTATTCTCTCTACGGTGGTATGTGGAACTTATTTTGCAGAGCCGGACACTATCCTTGTGTTCAAAATCTTCTATGAAGTATTCGGAGGAGGAACCCGCCTTGCAATGCCAAAGACAATCTGCGCGCCGGACTCGTCGTCATTGAAGCCTGGTTCAGGGGCTACTGAGGGAGTCCTGGATCAGGGGGTGTCCGGATGGCCGGACTATAACCTTTGGCCGGACTCCTGGACTATGAAGATACAAGATTGAAGATGTCGTCCCATGTCCGGATGGGACTTTCCTTGGCATGGAAGGCAAGCTTGGCGATACGGATATGTAGATCTCCTCCCATTGTAACCGACTTTGTGTAACCCTTGCCCTCTCCGGTGTCTATATAAACCGGAGGGTTTTAGTCCTAGGACGAACAACAATCATACCATAGGCTAGCTTCTAGGGTTTAGCCTCTCTGATCTCGTGGTAGATCTACTCTTGTACTACCCATATCATCAATATTAATCAAGCAGGAGTAGGGTTTTACCTCCATCGAGAGGGCCCAAACCTGGGTAAAAACATCGTGTCCCTTGTCTCCTGTTACCATCCGCCTAGACGCACAGTTCGGGACCCCCTACCCGAGATCCGCCGGTTTTGAAATCGACAAGATTTCTCCAGTTTACCGTACGAAGGATGAACCACGGCTCCTGCTAGGGTTAGCATTGAAGGCTGGCCGTCGGAGGGCACCAGCCGATTCTTCTGGAGGTCGAAGGTGTTGCATACAACGAGGCCTATCTGACGCAGGACTTCTTTGTCGTTACCAAAGTCTACAGTAACGAATTTGACTAGGTTGCTCTCGAGGAAGTCCTTCAAATCCTGGCACTCAACGTCGGCATGGCATATGTGGTAGGCCAAGAATAACTCATGCAAGCAAACCTGGATCACGGCGGGCTTCTTCCTCTCTTCGTCCTTTAGATCCTTCTCTCGTCCCAGGACTGTGGTGTACTCAACATCTATCCCAGCGACCCACTCATCATATGAGTCTTCGAACATGAGTCTGAAGTGAGAAAGGCATCCTTTCACCGTCGCGGAAGAACCGGTGTAGATGATGTCGAACTCATCGCTGGTGATGGTTCTAACCTTGTACTCACCGTCAATCATGGAGATTTGGGACGCCATGGATTTGGGAGGAGGGTTAGGATTAGTGGAACTGGCGTAATGTGAATGGACGAGACGACTAGGAGCGAACCGCCGTAGTATTAAAGGACGTGCGGGGACGAGTAGGAGCGAACTGCCAACGTGCGAACGGCAGGGTAGTGGCTTTCCATTCTCCCATGATACGGGCTTCCGAGAGCCCTTGGATCTGAGATCGAACGGTTGCATGGCGTGATTCTAGACCTATGGGTGCATATCCTATCCTGGAGGGTTATTCTGCAAATTTTCAGCAACTTAGCATGCAACCATTTGATCTCAGATCCAAGGGCTGCCAGCAGCCCGTATCATGGTCGCGCCTACCACGACCGTCGCGTCGCTAGCGCGGTCGCTCCCTTGGAGATTTAACACAGTGTGTTAGGCTATCTAATCTTGGCATGTCATACATGGTCATCACTTAGTCACTCGTACTACAACAAGGTTTGCTATAAGGTTGGCTATAAGTGTATTTATTTATTTTACTCCTCTCTATCTCTTTCTTCGTACTCCCTCCGTCCCATACTCCCTCCTTTCCGGTTTATAAGGCTCAATTCAAAAATCTCACCAACCAAGGTAGATGGTGAGTGGTGGAATACCTTTTGGAGTCTGCAAAAGCACCCAAATTAATGCTCTTGTTTTCCTCAAAAAAGTATGTTTACCAATGCCTTAATTGCAATGCATACATGCATAAATTACATGCATTGGTCAATTTTCTCTTAATACTTGCATGAATGATTTAATGCACCTTGGAATCTGAACATGTGATGGGAAACAACCAAATTGAGCCTTATAAAATGGAAAAACTAAAATTTTGAGATAAGCCCTATAAACCAGAAAGGAGGGAGTAATATAAGAACATTTTTGACACTAGTGTAGTGCCAAAAACGTTCTTATATTATGGGACATAGGGAGTACTAGTATGTATTGCATTTGCCAAGGAGTGACCTCTTCCAATGAAATGGTGTTGCTAAGTTTGCTTCATTTAATTAGCTATAGACTCAAAATTGTCTTTTCACCTAGGTACACACGCTTAGCACCATTTCTTCCTTGGGTCACCAAACTTGCCACATCAGACTTTATGCAAGAGCCAGCCTCAACTACATGGTGGAGCATTGGGAGAGGCACCTGTATGGAGGTGGTCAGGAATCGGGAGACTCACGCCGGTCGTAGCGCCGCAGTTAAAATGAAAATGGCAAGTCAAATCACGGGGCCCCACCTGTCCAGCAGTAACTCGCTGTCAAATCACACAACCCTACATTTGCAGCAGCCTACTCCCTCGTCTTTTCGCATCTCTGTCGAACTGACTAGGCGGAATTGCCCTGCCTACCGCACAGGAAAAGCCCCGCCCTCAACTTTTAAATACAACTACATCCGCTTAAGAATCCAATGATATAGTACGTAGTACTTTTTGTGACATAGTAACTCATATTTAGTTAGTCAAATGGATGACCTAGAACTACGTGCACGCCCTATAAACCGAGACGCCTAAAAATAAAAAACCAAGATGGAGAGGGTAGTTCAGCACGTATCTTTTTAGATATATATAGTCGGGATTCACCAAGGAGCAAAACCAAGTGGTAGGTGATGACCCACAAGTATAGGGGATCTATCGTAGTCCTTTCGATAAGTAAGAGTGTCGAACCCAACGAGGAGCAGAAGGAAATGATAAGCGGTTTTCAGCAAGGTATTCTCTGTAAGTACTGAAATAAGTGGTAACAGATAGTTTTGTGATAAGATAAATTGTAACGAGCGACAAGTAATAAAAGTAAATAAAGTGCAGCAAGGTGGCCCAATCCTTTTTGTAGCAAAGGACAAGCCTGGACAAACAGTTATAATAGGAAAATCGCTCTCGAGAACACATGGGAATATCGTCAAGCTAGTTTTCATCACACTCATATGATTCGTGTTTGGTACTTTGATAATTTGATATGTGGGTGGACCGGTGCTTGGGTACTGCCCTTACTTGGACAAGCATCCCACTTATGATTAACCTCTATTGCAAGCATCCACAACTACAACAAAAGTATTAATGTAAACCTAACCATAGCATGAAACATATGGATCCAAATCAGACCCTTACGAAGCAACACATAAACTAGGGTTTAAGCTTCTGTCACTCTAGCAACCCATCATCTACTTATTACTTCCCAATGCCTTCCTCTAGGCCCAAATAATGGTGAAGTGTTATGTAGTCGACGTTCACATAACACCACTAGAGGCTAGACAACATTCATCTCATCAAAATATCGAACGAAAACCAAATTCACATAACTACTAATAGCAAGACTTCTCCCTTGTCCTCAGGAACAAACGTAATTACTCACAAAGCATATTCATGTTCATAATCAGAGGGGTAATAATATGCATAAAGGATCTGAACATATGATCTTCCACCAAATAAACCAACTAGCATCAACTACAAGGAGTAATCAACACTACTAGCAAACTACTAGCACCAATCCCGGACTTGGAGACAAGAATTGGATACAAGAGATGAACTAGGGTTTGGAGATGAGATGGTGCTGGTGAAGATGTTGATGGAGATTGCCCTCTCCTGAGGAGAGGAGTGTTGGTGATGACGATGGTGATGATTTCCCCCTCCCGGAGGGAAGTGTCCCCGGCAGAACAGCTCTGCCAGAGCCCTAGATTGGTTCCGCCAAGGTTCCCCCTCGTGGCGGCGGAGTCTCGTCCCGAAAGGTTGTCGTCTATTTGTTTCTCATCGAAAGACATCATATAGGAGAAGATGGGCATCAGAGAGCCACCAGGGGGCCCACGAGGTAGGGGGGCGCGCCCAGGGGGGCGCCCCCCCACCCTCGTGAGTAGGGTGTGGGCCCCCTGGCCTTCATCTTTGGCGACGATTTTTCTTTATTTATTTCAAGGTATTCCATGGAGTTTCAGGACTTTTGGAGTTGCGTAGAATAGGCCTCCAATATTTGCTCCTTTTCCAGCCCAGAATTCCAGCTGCCGGCATTCTCCCTTTGCATGTAAACCTTGTAAAATAAGTGAGAGTAGCCATAAGTATTGTGACATAATTTGAAATAACGGCCCATAATGCAATAAATATTGTCATAAAAGCATGATGCAAAATGGACGTATCAACTCTCCAAGCTTAGACCTCGCTTATCCTCAAGCGAAAAGCCGATAACAATTAATATGTCCTCATGTTTAGAGGTAGAGTCATCGATAAAAATAAAATACGGACATGAAGGCATCATGATTATTTCATAACAGAAACATATATAGATTTTGTCATATGATTACTTATGTTCAAGTGATGATCTTTTCACAAAGCCACAGCATGAATCAGAATCCTTATTGGGCCCTAACAATTATAATCTCAGTCATTGAAGCAATTGCAATTTATCATAACATCAGAAAGAGTATATGTCACAGCTCAAAAGCAAGTCCACATACTCAACTATCATTTAGTCCTTCATAATTGCTAGCACTCACGTGATACTTGTGGTTACGGAGTTTTAATCGGACACAGAGAAAGATAGGGCCTTGTAGTCTTGCCCCACAACCTTTACCTCAAGGGTAATGTCAATAATAATAATTCATTCTCCCCTACATCCAATTAGATATGTATATCATACTCTTTCCAACATGCTGAGCTTGCAAAGGATAAAATGAAAAAGGAAAGGTGAAGATCACCGTGACTCTTGTATAAGGTAGAGGATAATAATAAAATATAGGCCCTTCGCAGAGGGAAGCAGAGGTTGTCATGCGCGTTTAGGGTTGATGCACAAAATCTTAATGCAAAAGAATGTCACTTTATATTGCCCCTTGCATGTGAACCTTTATTATGCAGTCCGTCGCTTTTATTGCGTCCACAACAACTTCGTACAAAGTTTATTTCTCTGCACTAATAAGTCATGCATATTTAGAGAGCATTTTTTATTGCTTGCACCGATGACAACTTACTTTAAGGATCTTACTCAATCCATAGGTAGATATGGTGGACTCTCATGGCAAAACTGGTTTAAGGGTATTTGGAAGCACAAGTAGTATTTCTACTTGGTGCTAAGAATTTGGCTAGCATGAGGGGGAAATGCAAGTTCAACACGGTAGAGGATCCATGACAACATACTTTATCTCGGATGTAAGAAAACATAACTCATTATGTTGTCTTCCTTGTCCAACATCAACTCTTTAACATGTCATATTTTAATGAGTGCTCCCAATCATAAGAGATGTCAATGATAATATATCTATATGTGAAACCTCTCTTTCCTTATTACTTCCTATTAATTGCAACGATGACCAAAGCTATATTTGCCAACTCCCAACAACCTTTAATCATCATACTCTCTCTATGTGGAGTCATTACTTTCACTAAGATCACTATGAACTCTTTGATTCTTTTTATTCTTTTTCTTCTAATCACCCAAGATCATGGCAAAACAATCAAGCCTTTGACTCAACACTAATCTTTATTATATAGCTCACGGACTTGATTACAAAGAAGGATCGTAAAGCAAAACTCAACACTAGATCATGCCATGACTTTATTCTACTAAATCAAGATGCTACTAATATGATCGAACTAAGAAATACGGTAAAGATAGGAGTTGTGATGGTGATACGATACCAGGGTACCTTCCCCAAGCTTGGCAGTTGCCAAGGGGAGTGCCCATACTCATGTGATTATGTCTCCTTCTTTGTTGTTGGCGTAATATTCTTGGCAATGATTCCCCTCAGAATACGTACCCCTCCTCGAGCTTATTGACTTGCTGCTTGAGGTCCATTATTTCCTTGTGAAGCTTTCCTGTAACGGCTAAAGCTCCTTGCACCCAAGGGTGTTGCATAGCTGCGGGAGAACAAGAGACACTCCTCCTCATATTTTCATAGGAAAGAAATTTAACATTGGAAGGGATAACCGAGTTTGGAATAGCTGAGCTCTGTAGTTCCCCCATCGTAAACCCAGCTCGGAGGCGAGAGGTGACTTCTTGATCTTCCATGGCATCTACTCTCATCAGGTCAGCCTCCATATCTTCCTCCGTTGCCGGCCCAAAGTTGTAAGCGTTGATGTTTGCCCCTGGTTCCGGTGCCGGGTTAGATACCCGACTCTCTCTGACTAACTCTTGAGAAGACATCTTGCGTTAATCTACATCAGCAACAGCTCGAAATGAAAACAGAGGATATTTGCGTGATACGAGAGTCAAAACCTTCGGGAGTATATATCATCAATTTTTACCGACCAAAATATGTATCTTGCAAGGAAACGGAGTCCGGAGGGCACACGAGGTGCTCACGAGGTAGGGGGGCGTGCCCTCCACCCTCGTGGAGGCCTCGTGCCCTCCCCGGACTGCTACTTATTTTTCTATTTTTCTAAATATTCCAAAACAAAGAAATATTGCCTTTGGAGTCGGTTTACTTACCGTACCACATACCTATTCCTTTTCGGAGTCTGGAACGTTCTGGAAAGTGTCCCTTATGTATTCCTCCGGGGTTACAGTTTCAATAATATTAGTTTCAACATTTATAGGATTACCTGAGATATAGTGTTTGATTCTTTGACCGTTTCGACCTTCGGATTTGTGCCCGCGAAGTTGTTAATTTTTATGGCACCGGAACGATAGACCTCCTTGATAACATAGGGACCTTCCCGTTTAGAGAGAAGTTTTCCTGCAAAAAATCTTAAACGAGAGTTGTATAGCAATACATAATCACCTACATTAAACTCACGCTTTTGTATCCTTTTGTCATGCCATATTTTAACTTTTTCTTTAAACAACTTGGCATTTTCATAAGCTTGGGCTCTCCATTCATCAAGTGAGATAATATCAAATAACCTCTTCTCACCGGCAAGTTTGAAATCATAGTTGAGCTCTTTAATAGCCCAATATGCCTTGTGTTCTAGTTCGACGGGTAAGTGACAAGCTTTTCCATAAACCATTTTATACGGAGACATACCCATAGGATTTTTATATGCAGTTCTATAGGCCCATAATGCATCATCAAGTTTCTTGGACCAATTCTTTCTAGACCTATTGACAGTCTTTTGCAAAATTAATTTGAGCTCTCTATTGCTCAATTCTACTTGACCACTAGACTGCGGGTGATAAGGAGATGAAATCCTATGATTAATGTCATATTTAGCAAGCATCTTACGGAAAGCACCATGAATAAAGTGTGAACCACCATCAGTCATTAAATATCTGGGGACTCCAAACCTCGGAAAAATTACTTCCTTAAGCATTTTAATAGAAGTGTTATGATCAGCACTACTAGTTGGAATAGCTTCTACCCACTTAGTAACGTAATCAACAACAACTAAAATATGAGTATATCCATTAGAGGCAGGAGAAGGTCCCATATAATCAAAGCCCCAAACATCAAATGGTTCAATAACAAGTGAATAATTCATAGGCATTTCTTGACGTCTGCTAATGTTACCAATTCTTTGACATTCATCACAAGACAAAACAAACTTACGAGCATCCTTGAAGAGAGTAGGCCAATAAAAACCAGATTGCAATACCTTATGTGCAGTTCTATCTCCAGCATGGTGTCCTCCATAAGCTTCGGAGTGACACTTGCGTAGGATCTGTTCCTGTTCATGCTCAGGTACACAACGTCTAATGACACCATCTACTCCTTCTTTATAAAGATGTGGGTCATCCCAAAAGTAATGTCGCAAGTCATAGAAAAACTTTTTCTTTTGTTGATATGTGAAGCTAGGTGGTATAAATTTAGCCAAAATATAATTAGCATAATCAGCATACCATGGAGTGCTACGAGAAGTGCTTATGAAATTTAATTGCTCATCAGGGAAGCTATCATCAATAGGTAGTGGGTCATCAAGAACATTCTCTAACCTAGATAAGTTATCTGCAACGGGGTTCTCAGCTCCTTTTCTATCAACGATATGTAAATCAAATTCTTGCAGCAGAAGAACCCATCTAATAAGTCTAGGTTTTGCATCCTTCTTTTCCATAAGATATTTAATAGCAGCATGATCAGTGTGAATAGTTACTTTAGAATCAAAAATATAAGCTCTAAACTTATCACAAGAAAACACAACTGCTAAAAGTTCCTTTTCGGTAATAGCATAATTTCTTTGAGCACTGTCTAGAGTCTTACTAGCATAATGGATAACATTTAATTTCTTATCAACTCTTTGCCCTAGAACAGCACCTACAGCATAATCACTAGCATCACACATAATTTCAATGGGTAAATTCCAATCAGGTGGCTGAAAAACAGGTGCAGAGACTAATGCTTTCTTAAGTATTTCAAATGCTTCTACACAATCATCATCAAAGACAAAAGGTACATCTTTTTGTAATAAATTAGTCAGAGGCCGAGAGATTTTTGAGAAGTCCTTAATGAACCTCCTATAAAATCCAGCGTGACCAAGGAAACTTCTTATACCTTTGATGTCCTTGGGACATGGCATCTTCTCAATACCATCAACCTTGGCCTTATCAACTTCAATACCTCTTTCAAAAACTTTGTGCCCCAAGACAATACCTTCATTAACCATAAAGTGGCACTTTTCCCAATTCAAGACAAGATTAGTTTCTTCACATCTCTGCAAAACTCGATCAAGATTGCTTAAGAAATCATCAAAAGAGGAACCATAGATGGAAAAATCGTCCATGAAAACCTCACAAATTTTTTCACAAAAGTCAGAGAATATAGCCATCATGCATCTTTGAAAGGTAGTAGGTGCATTACATAAACCAAAAGGCATACGTCTATAAGCAAAAGTACCAAAAGGGCATGTAAAAGTAGTCTTTGATTGATCTTTAGCTAACACAGGTATTTGAGAGAAACCAGAATAACCATCTAGAAAGCAATAGTGTGTGTCTTTATATAATCTTTCTAGCATTTGATTGATAAAAGGTAAGGGGTAATGATCTTTCTTAGTAGCCTTATTTAACTTACGGAAATCAATTACCATCCTATAACCTGTGATAATTCTTTGCGGAATCAATTCATCTTTATCATTAGGGACAACAGTAATACCTCCCTTCTTAGGGACACAATGGACAGGACTTACCCACTGACTGTCAGCAACGGGAGAAATTATATACCTGCCTCCAGAAGCTTGAGTATTTATTTTCTTACCACTTCTTTCATTTTAAGATTCAAACCTCGTTGAGGATCACAAACTGGTTTGGCATCCGCTTCCAAATTTACTTTATGTTGGCATAGAGTGGGACTGATGCCCTTAAGATCATCAAGTGTATATCCAATAGCTGCACGGTGCTTCTTCGAAGTTTTCAATAATCTTTCTTCTTCATGCTCTGAAAGGTTAGCGCTAATAATGACAGGATATATTTTATTTTCATCAAGATAAGCATATTTAAGATATCAGGCAACGGTTTAAGCTCAAAGACGGGATCACCCTTGGGTGGAGGGGGATCCCCTAGGATTTCAACAGGAAAATTGTGTTGCAGAATAGGTTCCTGTTTAAAGAATACTTCATCTATTTCCCTTCTTTCATTCATGAACATATCATTTTCATGGTCTAGCAAATATTGTTCTAAAGGATCACCAAGAGGTACGGCAATGGAAGCAAGACCAATAATTTCATCCTTACTAGGAAATTCCTCCTCACGATGTTGCTTACTAAATTTAGAGAAATTAAACTCATGAACCATATAATCCAAGCCAATAGTAACAACATTCTTTTTGCAGTCTATCTTAGCATTAACAGTATTCAAGGGTCTACCAAATATAATGGGACAAAATCTATCTTGTGGGGAACCAAGAACAAGAAAGTCAGTGGGATATTTGGTTTTTCCACACAAGACTTCAACATCTCTAACAATTCCCACTGGAGAAATAGTATCTCTATTGGCAAGTTTAATTGTAACATCAATACCTTCTAACTCAGCAGGAGCAATATCATGCATAATTTCTTTGTATAACTCAATGGGTATAACACTAGCACTAGCACCCATATCACACAAGCCATGATAACAATGATCTCCTATTTGAACAGAAATAACAGGCACGTCTACCACATGTCTATGTTTATCTTTATCACAAGGTTTAGCAATTCTGGCAGTTTCACCATAGAATTGAATAACATGTCCATCAATATTGTCAGACAAGAGATCTTTAACAATAGCAATATTAGGTTCTACTTTGACTTGCTCAGGAGGTGTATAAGTTCTAATATTGCTTTTACGAACAATAGTTGAAGCTTTAACATGATCCTTCATTCTAACAGGGAAAGGTGGTTTCTCAACATAAGAAGTGGGAACAATAGGATCATTATAAGTGACAACCTTTTCTTCAACTTTAATAGGTGCAGCTACTTTTACTTCTATGGGAGGATGATATTTAAACCACTTCTCCTTGGGGAGATCAACATAAGTAGCAAAAGATTCATAGAAAGAAGCTACTATCTCAGAGTCAAGTCCATATTTAGTGTTAAACTTACGGAAAATATCGGTATCCATAAAAGATTTAACACAATCAAACTTAGGTGTCATACCTGACTCCTTACCTTCATCGAGGTCCCAATCTTCAGAGTTGCATTTAATTATATCCAATAAATTCCATCTGAATTCAATAGTCTTCATCATAAAAGAGCCAGCACAAGAAGTATCGAGCATGGTGCGATTGTTATCAGAAAGCCGAGCATAAAAACTTTGCATAATCACTTCTCTTGCGAGCTCATGATTGGGGCATGAATATAACATTGATTTAAGCCTCCCCCAAGCTTGATCGATGCTTTCTCCTTCGCGAGGCCAAAAATTATATATATATAATTGCGATCATGATGAACAAGATGCATAGGGTAATACTTTTGATGAAATTCGACCTTCAATCTTTTATAGTTCCAGGATCTCGTATCATCACATAGCCTATACCATGTCAATGCGTCTCCCTTTAAACATAAAGGGAAAGCCTTCTTCTTAACAACATCATCGGGTATACCTGCAAGCTTAAATAGTCCACAAACATCATCCACATAGCGTAGATGTTCATCAGGATGCTTCGTTCCATCTCCTGTAAAAGTATTAGCGAGCAGTTTTTCCATCAAACCCGAAGGAATCTCAAAAGGAGTTTCATTTTCAATAGGTTCAGTAGGTTGAGTAGGTTGAGTAGCAACTCTTTGCACTACTGGACGGGGTGAAGATACCCCGAACAAGCCCCTCAGACAATTACTTTCCATAGTAACAAGTGATAGAAAATTTCAGCACACTAAATAAATTTTTCCTTACCAAATTCCACCTACCAAAGGCGCTTCACTCCCCGACAACGGCGCCAGAAAAGAGTCTTGATGACCCACAAGTATAGGGGATCTATCGTAGTCCTTTTGATAATTAAGAGTGTCGAACCCAACGAGGAGCAGAAGGAAATGATAAGCGGTTTTCAGCATGGTATTCTCTACAAGTACTGAAATAAGTGGTAACAGATAGTTTTGTTATAAGATAAATTGTAACGAGCAACAAGTAATAAAAGTAAATAAAGTGCAGCAAGGTGGCCCAATCCTTTTTGTAGCAAAGGACAAACCTGGACAAACTCTTATAATAGGAAAAGCGCTCCCAAGGACACATGGGAATATCGGCAAGCTAGTTTTCATCACGCTCATATGATTCGCGTTCGGTACTTTGATAATTTGATATGTGGGTGGACCAGTGCTTGGGTACTGCCCTTACTTGGACAAGCATCCCACTTATCATTAACCTCTATTGCAAGCATCCGCAACTACAACAAAAGTATTAAGGTAAACCTAACCATAGAATGAAACATATGGATCCAAATCAGCCCCTTACGAAGCAATGCATAAACTAGGGTTTAAGCTTCTGTCACTCTAGCAACCCATTATCTACTTATTACTTCCCAATGCCTTCCTCTAGGACCAAATAATGGTGAAGTGTTATGTAGTCGACGTTCACATAACACCACTAGAGGCTAGACAACATACATCTCGTCAAAATATCGAACGAATACCAAATTCACATGACTACTAATAGCAAGACTTCTCCCTTGTCCTCAGGAACAAACGTAATTACTCACAAAGCATATTAATGTTCATAATCAGAGGGGTAATAATATGCATAAAGGATCTGAACATATGATCTTCCACCAAATAAACCAACTAGCATCAACTACAAGGAGTAATCAACACTACTAGCAAACTACTAGCACCAATCCCGGACTCTGAGACAAGAATTGGATACAAGAGATGAACTAGGGTTTGGAGATGAGATGGTGCTGGTGAAGATGTTGATGGAGATTGCCCTCTCCCGATGAGAGGAGCGTTGGTGATGACGATGGTGATGATTTCGCCCTCCCGGAGGGAGGTGTCCCCGGCAGAACAGCTCTGCCAGAGCCCTAGATTGGTTCCGCCAAGGTTCCGCCGCATGGCGGCGGAGTCTCGTCCCGAAAGGTTTTCGTCTATTTTTTTCTCATCGAAAGACTTCATATAGGAGAAGATGGGCGTCGGAGAGCCACCAGGGGGGGCACGAGGTAGGGGGGCATGCCCAGGAGGGAGGCGCCCCCCACCCTCGTGAGCAGGGTGTGGGCCCCTGGCCTTCATCTTTGGCGACGATTTTTCTTTATTTATTTCAAGGTATTCCGTGGAGTTTCAGGACTTTTGGTGTTGCATAGAATAGGCCTCCAATATTTGCTCCTTTTCCAGCCCAGAATTCCAGCTGCCGGTATTCTCCCTCTTCATGTAAACCTTGTAAAATAAGTGAGAGTAGCCATAAGTATTGTGACATAACGTGAAATAACAGCCCATGCATAATGCAATAAATATTGTCATAAAAGCATGATGCAAAATGGGCGTATCAGTAGGCTGCTCCTGTCGTGTTGGCGTAGCAACTCAAGCAGGGTCAGTCCACACACGAAATGGCGACACACTTAATAGGACCCCTTTGGACGACATGTGGCTCATCCACCGTCTTGTTCCACGTGCGATGCAACAAATTACAGTTCGGAGCAGCGGTTGGAACTGGAGGCACCCCGGTCGTAGCGCCACAGTAGTAGAAAATGAGCGACAAGGGGTGAAATCACAAAGCCCCACCTTTCCTGCATTAAGTTGGACGGACGAAGCAACCATCATTTCACTCTAGGGCGCAAGAGCATAAACAAAAGAGAAAATAATGATGCATGCGGCAGCTACCTAGGGCACCCTAGGGTAGGGGTCTCCACTACATATCCTTTTTTTTAAAGCGCCTCCACTACAAATCGGCTTCTCCCTCGTCCTCTTGAAGAAAACCAATGATGAGTGCGGGGGTAGGGTTTGTAGGAGTACTACAGCGTGCGGGGCCACGTCGTAGTAAACGGGTTCGAGTCGATGCATGTGTGGGCCGCTTGGTTTTACGGGAATGAGGCAGCATTTTGGGTTAGGGACCAGTGGAGATATAGTACGTACAAAATATTGTGGACGTAGGTTCGACCGAAAGGCAATGATGCATTGAACGCATGATATTTTGAAACCAAATTATGAATAAATACACACTATAGCATGTAAAGCTTTGAGTCATATATGCATGATGTAGATGTTCGTTTAGTTCTTATAGTTCATCTCATTCAAAATCAATTAGTTTTATAAAAATGTTAAGATTCATAGGGTTGTGCATTGTAAAGCATAAAGTAAAAAACAAATAATGGCAATTCATTTAGAAAAAAACAATTATGATACAGAAGATTCTAGAACAAAGGAGAAGTGCTTGTGTTTTGAGGTTTGTGCATTATGCTTAAGTTCAACCATGGAGTCTTCTAAATTGTACATGTGGCAGATCTGGTGGAATGTTGATGATATCCAACGGCCAGTAGTGCTCGGATTTGCCATCTCTGCACTGTCGGATTAGCTTCATCCAGCGACCATCTTTCAAAGTTATTGGCACACTATATAGTTCTTGTGCCATAGTTGCATGTTTTCGAAAAAAGCTACTAGTGGGTTGTACTATCTATTTAGGAATAGAAGATGTATACATGGAAGTTGTAGGGAAAGAGATGACATGGAGCATCTCAATTCCTATGAGTAGGGATTGGAAAAGATATGTCATTTGGTTCACATCATAGGAACATTTCTATTGAATCTAAAGATGACATGTATCTCAATTCCTATGAGGAGGGATTAGAAAAGATAGGTAATTTGGTTTAGATCATAGGAACTTTTCTATTGAATATACGCTAATGTTTATTTTCCTTTGAAATTAAGGGAGTATAGGAATCCATTCATTTGAACCAAGTGACTCTAAAGCTATAGAAATGATATCATGTTTATTTCCTTTGAAATGTGGAGTATATGAATATATTCCTATGAACCAATTGGCTCTAAAGGAAAAAATCCTATAAAAATCATATCATATAGAGTTCCTATGATATTCCTCGACACCAAAGGATGATTGAAATTGATGCGGGTGATACGAGGGTCTTATTTTGTAGAATCCTCCCCCATCTTTATAGTTACCTCTCCAATATGAATGAAATGATATATACAGAGTATTCTACATGTGCAATTTGGTACACGAAAACTCGGTAAAGTTTGTGAGGTTCGAATTTTCAATAAAGCTATATGCACTGCAGTTTGGAACGGAGGGAGCATACGGCAGTTGCTAACACTCACATGGAAGATTTGTGTGTAGGAGGAGTGTCTGTTCTGTTAAATGACATGGCAAAACTGACATTGTCAGATGCCGATCTAACGGTTCTTACGGCGTTCGTCAGGAAAAGGCTTGTGGCGAATGTTTGTCGGATAATGATTTACGGACACATGCATTGCATTGATACGTGCCCCCCTCCCTCTCACGCACACGCACCCTCACAAGTCACGACTCTCCCGAGTCCTCTCGCAGACTCGCACGTCGCACCCATCGTCTATCTGTAGGTAGACGTAACGCATATATGTGCTCTTCACACCCTACCCTCAGAACTTCTAAAAAAGAAAAGACGTCGTGCACATTTTATTTTAGCTCACACGTCACACACTTATACTATTACACTTTCGGCGAACGTTCTTTGGGCATAGAATATTGTACTCTCACGAAGAGAAGCGGTGCACGCACGCACTTGTTCTCTCACACCCACTCACTGGTACACGTAGGAGCGCTTTTTTTTTGAAGCTGGTACAACAAAATCACTCCACTATATATATAAGCAGGAGCCTTAGCGCTTGCTTTACTAGGGTTCCTCTCGTTCACTCTCTCATGCTCTCTAGATCTAAGCAAGACATGGGTGGCCACACGCTCTCGCAGCTCACGGCTGGTCACAAATCCGGCCGGACAACCTCGACCGGGGCAGGGGTGTAGGTGCATCGTTCACGCTGTCGTCAGCGGCGAGGGAGGAGACCAACGGCTGCCCGTGCATCCCGATCGGAGGCCGTATCGTTCTCTCCGAGAGAGCACCGGCTCAGGAGTGCCTCCGACCCCTTCTTCCTCCCTACGGTATTGTGGCCAAGATGCGGCCTCCCGACACCGTCTTTGCTAGATGCCGACGACCCTCAGGTATATATTCCTTCGA
Source organism: Triticum dicoccoides (assembly GCF_002162155.2). Classification (NCBI taxonomy): domain Eukaryota; kingdom Viridiplantae; phylum Streptophyta; class Magnoliopsida; order Poales; family Poaceae; genus Triticum; species Triticum dicoccoides. The sequence goes on from NC_041383.1 coordinate 89,671,555, forward strand.
AATCTGCCTTGCTCTACTGCCCTAGCTCCCTTCGTGTGGATCTTTTTCTACTTCCGCCCGCTGTTCCAAAGCCACCTAGACTTTTACTCTTATTAGAGGTAAAGCTAGTTCATACAGTCGACTCTAAGAGTTGGTTCAAACAGGGAAGAAAGTGGGAAAGTTGTAGCACGAATCTAGGACTTGGTTCTAAGAGGAAACGGGGGAAAGTAGTAGATACTGGCTACCCAACCGGTCTCTTGGTTGGAAAGACAAAGAAAGCATGGTGGATGGCGAAGGGTGGGGGGAAGTGGACCTATCTCTTGGTTGAAAAAGGAAAGAAAGTGACGGGTGTTGGGGGACAACGCAAATGAGAATGAGCAGGTCTAGATTTCCTGTGCTCACATAGGAAAATGTCGCCGAGGAGATAAAAAATGGGACAAATGCAGACATGCTGCCTGAGTGTTTCCCGCTCTCGGCAGCCACATCCGCCTCACCACTTTATGCCCCTGCTATCCCTACACCCATATCGCTACCTTTAATGTAAAATCACATGAAGCATTAAGCAATTCCACCTAATGTCACTATAAGTAATGGTCTAGTGCCGTCGATAAATTGAAGCAATGCCACCACCATTTTATGAAGTGCTTCCATCTTGCTTTATTTCCAATGAATTGTGTTTTTGCAGTTACACTTAACTCTCACACCGCTAACATTGCTTCATCCCAGTGGAACTACACAAATTTGATTGCACATTTACTGACCATGTGCTACTCTCATGACAGTAATACTAATGCTATTGTTCTGCATGTTAATCTAGTGGCATTGTTGATGTGATGTGATGCTACTTACTTAAGGACTCTTCATACCATCAATCTAGTGCCAATTATAACACAATAGATGATGTTGTTAATCATACGCCACTGCAAATTTTTGTCACTGTTTAAATAACCGTATTCCATATTCGTGCAAACAGGGATGTCTGTCTCCATATCGTTTCGGTATGTCTGTCTCCGTATCGTCTCTATCCGCGCAATCAAAAGCACACACCTCAGTTTTAGTACAACTGCGCAAAATGAGATGGCTATCCCTTGTTGTCGTCGTCTAACCTCCAGTCTTCAAGGTATTCCTACATTGGTAGTAACTAAGGTAGAATGACCAACGCAATCTAAAAGAAGCTGATTCGTACGTTTTACTTCCTGATTGCAGTGCAGGGACGAGCAAAAACAACTGCATCCTAGTCCAGAATGCACTTTCTGCCAGTTCTTCCATGGACCGAGGACTAGCTGGCACGGTTCCACGGCGGTTTTTTGGACAAGTGAGCGGACAAGAGGCATTGTGGTCTACTTATTTCTGCAAATAACGGTGCTTAAATTTAGTGGAATGCACAAGCATTTCAACTGGTCAGTACACTGCATGGTTCAGTTCAGCATTCCAGCTGAGACCACAATTATAATTGGTTATTCTGGAATGAGAGAACCTAACCCTGGATGGTGGCAACAAGAAAAAACCAGAGTGAACTCCAGGAAATTTAAGCCTGCCGGGAGGCCCTTTGCTCAGAGAAGCCTTGCTTGTTTTTTCCTAATTTGTAAACCTTCTCACAACTTTGTCTTTTGCTGTGAACTAGTATATGTTTGTTATGTTCTATGAATCATTGAGATGTATAAAATTGCTTGACTTAGGCTTTTCAAGTTTTTTATGAAGACGAGTTTAATATGAGTGTTCCACATGAGCGCTGGACTAGCGTGTGAACGTTTGGAATTTATTACATTGTGGCCTCAATTAACTGCATGAACCACTGTAACAAGATACATAGTTGCTTATATGTCAGACAGCAGATTGTTGATTGTTAGCTGGTCGATAGCCTAGTGTTGAAGCGAGTTGAGCCAATGTGACGTGTTTTGCACAACTGCTTACAAGTGGGGTAGCACCAACAGTGTTTACAAGTACTTATGTATATGTTGGCGCATAGTTCTCGAACGAGTGCTCTATTTCATCAAAACACAGACTGCTCGTATGATAAACCGTGACAACTTATGTCTTACCATGCCATATTCATGAAAAAACTAGTGAGGACGCATATGTTTCAGCAACAATTACGATGGTTCTCACATGATTCATGGGCACACAAAAGTAGCAGCACTTCCCATAGACGGATTCAAACAGAGTACTAGCCCCAGAGGGGTCGATAACAGGCACGGTTTGGATAATTAGACACAATCCAAACTACTATTAAACACTAGCCGGGGCAACTATTTCATGCCTCGATCTAATTTGGGCTGGACACAAGACGGACCTTGCCATGATCATCATCCAGGACGTCCCACAGCAGCTCAATCCTGTGAACCTTCATGAAGACAACCTTGTGGCCTTGCCACTGATAAACTTGTTTGTGGAGGCATGCCACGTCATCTTCCTGCGTAAGCTTGACAAGAACAGTATGCCTCACAAACGAAGGAGTAGCTTTGAACTTCTTGTGCTTCAGTACACCCTGGACAACACGCCTGACAATAGTGAGGTTGGAATACAACTCTTCATTGGTATAACCGCAAATAGCTTCCAGGATCCAACAGCCTAAGAACTCTGTTTTCCCAGTGCGTATATTCAGGTCATCCGCCTCATAGCGAGTGACATGTACAACCACACAATCCTTGTCTACATCAGGGTTCTAATTGAAACAGAAACAAATTCTGAATTACTTTTAAGTATAAGAAACACAAGTTGTTTAAACCACTATGTATAGCATGGCATCGAAGCTAATAAAATTTTGCATTATTAATCACCACATACTTAGATGAAAAACCACAATCGAGATCGGCAAAGAAGAAAATCGCCTTGGGCA